>NW_015971554.1:213729-308228 GCF_000182565.1 Spizellomyces punctatus DAOM BR117
GCACAAGAGAATAATGAGCAAGCGCACAACAGTGAGATATCACTTGTAAAATTATGTAAATAGTTAATATATATAGTATATTCCCATCGTCAAACACATTCTTGTCGTTGTGCCATTCATCATCCGACCTTGTGAAATATCGCGGGCTGGTGTGATAACGTAAGAATCATTTAGACCATCTCGGATGCAATATGCCTTTAAAAGGATAATGATCGCTGTAATAGATCTGCTGTGGAAGATGACTCCACGGGGGGCTTGGTTGGTTCGCCAGCTGCAAATTGACAGGGTCGGTTTTGAAATTCGAAAGGCGCTGCCCCCACCGCCCACCACCTGGATGCCCAGTCGGGGGTAGCCAAGTTATCTACTGTTTGCAACAGGGTACACGCCCATGCGGACCTCTGTCGACGAACGTTACTCGCCCTGAATCAATGACGACTTCAACGGCTACAGTGGTGATACCCGACTCTGCTTCGAAGCAACCACGACATGATTCTTCAACTTCGAGCCCACCTTCAAACTCGTCACAACCGAATGCAGTTCAGAAATGCAATGGGGTAAACGATACTGACTCACACCCCACCAAGCGCCAGAGCCGTCGCCGCAAATACCATTATCTAAAGATTTCAATTTCTCCTCCTGTCCGCGGAGCGTTACCTGGATATGACGGTGATCGAAGGGTCGAATGGGCCGTTTGTGATGGCTCGTCGTCGCTGGTCGACGCCGCTGAAAAGACAAGAGAAGCTCTCGTGACCCTTCGTACATTTTGGAACGAGCTCGCGCCTGAGGAACTGAATTTTGAGGAATTCGCGTGGTGCGTATTTGGGGAGGATTTGCATGACAGTGTCAAAAACGGTGATGATTGGGATGGAGAGGATTTGACTCCTAAAATGGCTGCGCGACTGGCTGGACACAATAGTGCATTGTCGGGGTTTTTAGCGGACGTGAGAGATTGGGATGCTTTTAGACTAATGGTTAGGCGGCGAGCTGGGAGGATGCCAATGAGCTGGGCGACACGCGGGCGGGCTGTCCAGCAGGGAGGAGCACAACATCGGGATGAAAGTAGTGATTCCGCCGTATCATCATCATCTTCCGACAACAATGGATCTGCCGATAGGATGCTTTCAATACGGGAAGAAGCAGTGAAACTGCTTGCGTCTGAGGCATTTATGATGGTATTGGCGGAAAAAGAGGCCCAATGGGATGCAGAGAGGGCGGAACTGGAGAACGCGCTTGCGAATGCGGAAGGAAAAGTGCAAAGAATCGTGCATTCCATAACGGGAACGTTGGGGGAGATGATTATACCACAGTCCTCAGCGCGTCCACGTCAGCGGAGACAGTATTTCCCGGATACAGTTTCTAGTGGCTACGAGGTCTTGGTACCCCCAAGTCATTATCAACCTTCTACATCGAGTAGACGAAACCGAAAGCCAAAGCGAGAGAGATCATTGCCCAAGAAGGTTAGTTTCGATCAAGATGCTATTCGACGTGACGAGGGAAAGATTCGACTGCGTGTGGCGTTAGAGGATGTGTGGGGGGATATTGCCGGAGCACGCAGCGCCTCTGAGGATGACGACGAGTCTGATTGCGATTCCAACAGTGAGGAAAATGTTTCTGGGAATCTGGGCCATCTTTGGGAGAAGGTTGCTGCGGCATTGGATGAGGATAATGCCGAGATTACTTCCAAGTCGACGCCACCGGAGAACCCCAGCGTGATGAACGGGAGACGTGCTGGCACTTCTACACAAGGGCTGTACAAGCTGGATAATTCCGCCTTCATTTCTACAACGCGTAACAATGTAACGGAAGAGCCTGGCAGTCATGACCTCGATAAGACACGCACCCCATCAACGCTAGCCGATTTTTTGAAACCGATTGCAAAATCGCGAGCAAGCGCGGATCGAGGTGGAGGACCTGATGCAAAACTGGGCAATACAGACGGACATTTAAAAAATGGGTCTTTCAGCAAGAAGCTTGGAAATCTGTTGAGACGGAGGTTGTCAAAGGAAACATTGCAATAATGAATAGTGGATCGATATCTTAATACTTTTTGTTTACAGTAGACTTTGTATATTTGAGAACATCATTGGACAATTAATTAGATCTGTCATGGGTGGGTACGCTCACCCGTCACTTGCATAGAAATAAAATATACTGTTTCTTGGAGCCTTTGTTCAGTTTATATGCCAGCATCGTTGTGGAAGTGATGTTCCCAACCACAGCAATATGGCACGTGATTCAATAATGTCCTTATTGGGCGAAATGGCTTACGGCATCCACTTGGCTCAAGTCGGACTTGCTGGTGGCCTTTCTTGCAAATGTGGTTCAAAATATGACACTACCAACAACAATGTCATGTCTTCCGCCGTGGTTTGGACGATAGGGTGAATATAAATACCTCATTTTAGAATCCATTTAGAGTTGATACGGACGTCATGGGTGCCGCGGCATCTACCAATGGATCAACCGTCTCAACAGGACTGGTTATAGGACAGCGTTTGTGTATTGGGGGTAAAAAGGATGATAAAGCGGCAATACAAAGTGCAAAAGCTTGGAAAATGGCGTGGATGGAATACGTTCAAGCTACAGAAGACAGTGCTGCCTCGACCGTTTTATGGGTGCAGGTACATTTATTGCCGATTTGTTAGGTACCAATCAATCGATCTCAGCTAATGTGAATGCTTTTGTTATAGTATGAATCACCATCCCAGAGTAGCGCCCTTCGAAAGTCTTTTACCAATATTGCCCATCTCACGTCTGAAGTACCAATTTTTTCACGGACACTTGTTGCATCTCTCGACGCCCATATCGCATTCCTCATCACCCTGTCCCGATCTGATGCATATGTACGCGAGCAAATGAAGTGTGAGCAAGGTATACGTCTTCTACATGCAGTGATTATATCGGCGCGCGGAATGTGGCAGAGGCTTTGCAATGTTTTTCGAGAAGCGATGGGTAACTGCCAGGTCGAGGTGGAGCGCATGGATGGGATGCTTGGAGAGATAGACGAAGGTGCGGTAAAAGGAAAGATTGTGTCCTTGAAAAAAGGGTTGAAGAGTGTGCAGAAAGCGGCCAATGGATGGGAGAAGATGTGCAGGGAGCAAGAAAATCATTGTCGACTGCTTCGGGAGTGGTGGAGAAAAGATTGGATGGCAAGTTGACTCAACAAGACAAGGTTGTCCGTCATCACCACTACAGTCTCACACTCTGTCCCGTGTAGGCCCATCTCAAATATGACGAAACACCGCCTACTCCTCGTTACTTGCAACTTTTAGACATGTTGCATTCGCAGCTGGTCCTGCCCGCAACCACATTGTCTTTACGGACCTTTTCCACCAGCTTTGGCACAGTGTTACAAACGTTACGCCAACTGCTTGATCGGGAAGAAGGAAGCTTGCTCTATGTAAGGAAGGTAAAGGTGGCCGAAAAGAAGGCAGTAAGCGCAGAAAGGACGGCTAAAGCTCAAAGCCAACGCCAAGCCAAGATTGCTCCGGAACCCTCTCTGGTGGAAACAGACGCGCAGGTTCTTCTGAATGTACCTGTACAGAAACAACGGAAGCTGTTGCGCAAAGTTCATCTATTGAACGTTGCGCGGCATCGTCTACATGTAAATGCAAAGGATAACGCGGAATTCGCTCGCGAGCGCTTCTGGAAAGTGGAAGCTGAATTTTGGGCGTGTGCGTACACAGTTGCAAGTGCGTTGGAAAGCGTTTACTATGCTACTATGAAGAAAGAGGGGCTGGACCTCCCGGTATCGCAACGTCACGAGCATCTGGCGGACCCTATCCCACCTGCAGGGCCTCCTCTTGCTTTGGCGGATCGGCCGAGGCCCGTGGGAACAAAGAGAGCGAGTCGCTGGAAACTGCCTGCGACAGATAATCAGGAAACTGCAGACGTGGACTCGGTAGTCATATTGAGTCCCATTGAGAGTCGTACGAGTGGATCATCAACATCGGCCGCAGGAATCAAGTGTGAGAGCAAGACTCTTGCTGCGGAAATTCGTTCAGAAGCCCGACGCGCGTCCGAACAAGCAGTGGACTCGTCTGCACCCGCGAAAGCGTTTGCACCGCAGAGTGATATCCTGAGCGGACACCAGAAGTTATATCCATGTGTACAGGAGGATCCACTTTTAGCATCCACTTTTCAACCTTTACCGTCACAGAGCACCAATCTGCTGCCAGAGCTAAAGGTCGCCGCCCCTTCGCCTACTGCTCCACCAGCCGCTCATTTTGACCCAAAATCGAACCTGCACTCTAGGAGCAGTGTAAAGGCGACTAGAGGACCTCCACCACCACCTCCTTTTGCACCTGGTCATGTACCTGATGCAGCTGAGATGGTCACCATGAGCGCCTTTGCAGAGGCGTGCATGTCACCTCTGGCTGTAACGGCTGCACCTCATCCACCACCTATCCCACCGCGACCGGCGCATCAGAGGAGAAGGCTACTGAGGCATGTGGATGACAAGTTGCTTTGGAAACCAGATGAGCATGCTTTGGAGCAACGACCTTGTCCACCTCCTGTACCCCAAAAAAAGAAACCTAAACGTAAGAACCTGGATGGACTGGACATTCGGCGCACCGGCATTTCCGCCGGCTGCCATAACGAGATTTGTATATAAGCATGTAAAATACGATGCTGTGGTCCTTTCTGGCCATACGCTTTTCACTTTCTACTTCTTACTATCTACTTTCCATCTTGAACCCAATCCATTAAGGAATAAACAAATGACTACGTTTTACCTAATCGTTCACGTTACGCGTTCGCGTTCCACGCAGGAGAAGGGCCAGGAGGTAAAAGGAGGTTGGAAGCAACAAGTTTTATTGGACGCTTCAACAACGTGCCATCGTGGAAGTCGACGACGGGATGACTTACGCAACACACCATGTGAAATCCGGAAACTTCCGCCGACGAATTCCGAAATTGCAAAAAAAAGCGCAGTCCTCCAGGGTTATAAAAAGGCGACCTTTCCACTCCCCCCCGTTCTTCTTTGTTCCCCACCTTTCGCTATTGCTTTTTAGTGTGTTAGATGTTCTTGCCTTTTTTGCTATTTTGTGTTGCATGGGACTGTAGTCTGCGTGGCCGGAGCGACTGCCTCCATCCTTAGGTGGAGCCCAATGATGGGGCCGGAGGGCACCTTTGCTCAATGATGGTCACCGGAGGGAGGGCCCGGTGGGTGAACAAAAACATCTTTGTTTATTCCAATGGCTGTCGCCACAAAATGGAATCAAAAAAATACTTTAAAAATAAAGGAAGAAAAAAAACATGAAAAGCAATGAGAATAAGCCATTACAAGTGTGCTCTGAAGCAAAGCGCATCTGCTGCAAGTCCTGCATCGCAAAAAGCGTTGGTTGCTCGCTGGTTGCTTTGAGAATCAACTCCGATTTCTCACGTGACCTAATGATTAGCCCATTTGAACCACAGTATGCCCCACGTCAAGCAGAGCAACGTAATCGGCAGTAGTTCTGCTGTAGGCACGTTGAGGGCTGCAGACCCTCAAAAGATGACCCAATCCCTTCTCCGCCCATTTCCGTCCGCGGGACTTGGGTCGAAGCATCAGCAACCTCTACCACACCTTTACCCGAGCATAATGTCGGATCATGAACCAGGTCCGGCCGTGGATCGGGTCACGTCGATGGCGGCCAGCATTTCAACAGATCCACGAGCTTCTATCCCTTCGCCGGCACGGAGCAATATACCCACAACTCTGCCTGCAGCAGCAGCAGCAACTACAAGTGAAGCACCTCCAGAACTTCCGCCTCTCTGGATGAATGCTGTCTCCATTAAAGAATTGGCGGGGAGAATGATCCAATCTGGTTACGCGAAGCTGCAAGAGCTAACTCGAAGGTGAGTTGACGAGTTAAATGGTGCCACCGATTTTCTACACGAGCACGGCGTAATGCATTGGGTTATGTGAGGATCTAAGACAATGCAGCTGGCGGAGATCTCTCACCTGGCCGTGAAGAGGAGTGGAATTGATACCAACTTTGATAACTTATTCCTTTATATGTTCACAACAATGCAGTCTTCCCAACGCTCCCGAAATGGAACGAAAACGACAGCTGCTTGATTATGCCTTGTCACAGCGCAAGGAGTTTCAAAAATTGCTCGTGTTGACAAAATGGGGTAGACAGCACAAGGATTGGCAAAAAATGATGGTACGCTAGGAGATCCATTCAATTCCCTGCGCCGCATTTACTTATATGTGAATCATGTACTCCATTCAGAATCTTCATCGTTTTATTGATGAGCAGAATGATGCCTATCGAAGAACAGCCGATGGATTGTACTTTATGGTTGATAAATTTAAGCGGATGGCCGAGTGAGTTTTTGTAGGCGTTAAATGATTGTCGAATTTCCAACCAATGTTGCTTTTTTTGGTCCAGAACGCCCGTCCCTGACGTTCCTACAGCGATTGACGTGCTTGGCACAGGGCGCTATCAGCGCTTACCCAAAGTTCTGAGGGTAGGGAGATCATCGATTGGCAACGTTATCGTTAAGAAGCTTGAAATGTACTTGTGTTCCAGGGTGTGCTTCCGCGAAAACCGTTGACGAAAGTTCAAACTCGAGAAACGTTGGTGACGCTAGACGAGCTGATCAAAAGGCGACTGGAGTTGGAGATAATACCAGATTCCATGCGGAAAAATTTAGTTATCGGTATTGTTTCATTGGAGTACGTGTTGCCTTGGCATTTTGTGTTCTAACACATGATGGTCCTATGTAGAAAAGGGCTGCGTTACATTCAATGTCAACTTATTCAAAGTTTCCCTCACTCTTGTCGGTAAAGATTTCAGTCTTCCGTGGCGGATTGTGCAATTGGAGACGCATGTCAAATCTGCTGACTCGTATGGAGGTAGGACAGTCGGCATGGGTAGATTGTGCACGATGCATTGTTTTCTTATTACGGCCAGTTGTAGGAGTTTGTCCTGGATTCATGGATCATCAAATGCAGTATATCTTGAATAGTGCACAGGTCTTGATTGAGCAAGTGCAGAAGCGCAAAGCAAAACCACCATTGTCAGGAGTTGTGGAGCAGCCAAAGCCAACGTCAATATCAGCATCCAAACTTCCAACTGTTACTCGGAATACCGCGCGAAAACCAACATCAACCTCAGCATCGTCTGTCGCCGCTCAGAAGCCCACTATCCCTGCATCATCATCATCAAACTCTAAAGACAGAGGAAAGAAGGAGAAATCTAAAGATAAAGCGAAGGTTACTATGGCAAAGGACACCGTTGATGTGAAGGGAAAGGGTAACGGACCACGTGAGTCCAAGGAGAAAGGGAAATCGACAGCGACAATGAAAGTACGGACCATGAAGAAGGATAAAGGCCAACTGCCAGCGACAGCTCCTTCGACTTCAGAAGCCGGAGAGGACACCAAGACACGGGGTACCACGACTGCTCCCATCACCTCGACCACGCCCATCCCGACGACAACTTCCAGTGCTCAACCTGCAGAGGCAACATCTGTACACCCTGCGCACTCATCTGCACCTAAGCCGCACAACCCATATGCAATCCTCCACTTACACGACTTCCTGCAGAAACTCACACTGCGGCTACAATTACAGATGCTGTATATGCAGGTCGGTTGGATAGAACGCTTTACCTGTCGGATAGCTACTTATTGTGTTGAAATAGGCCATCTTCCTCTCAAGAGAGCGGTGGCAGGGCGCTTTGAAAATAGAATACCAGCAAGATAAGGAAATGTTGCGCATACATTTCTGGGATCATGAAATTCCTGGACCGGATCCAAAAACGGTGCCTGCCGGATTCAGTATGTCGCAGCTGTAGTATCCTAGTCATGAGAGATACTTAACTTTCCCCTTTTCAGAGGTGCCACATCGCTACAACGTTTTGGAGATGGGTATCAAGGTGGAGGAGCCATTGAAAGACCCAATGTTCGAGACGTGGGTCCGAAAACGGAAACGCAAGTTTTGGAAGCATGTCAACACCGATCTCGTTAGCGCGACGGTTTTTGGGGACAAGAGCCGACCGCGACGGTATTTTGACATACGATGTTATAGCGTAATACCTGACTTGAAGGGAAATGTGCAGAAGCTCGAACTTGTAAATCCTCAAACCGAACAAAAAATACCTTTGACTTTGGTAAGATAAGGCGTTAAGACAATTTTGAATGATTTCTCTAGGAGTAACACGACACTACACTCGATGCAGGATCCATCAAATTTGGATCTTGAACGACTGCTTAATAATATCGCAGAGCTCCAATGCCGCTTCACGCTTCGCCGAATGCGAAATATCGCTCTTGGACTACCCATCAACTCTGGATTGGCAGAGATCGGGTTTATAACGCCACCGCTTGCCGAGGGGGACAATGCTGCATCCAGCGATTTGAGTTCCATTCCTGGCGACTCCTTGCCTCTATCCCCCGGCCGATCCACGGGTAGTGCTTCGTCTGTATACAAGCGGAAGCGTGACGCGGATGATGTGGAAGCGTCGCGTACCATGAAGAAGGGAAAACAAGATGCGGAAGGCGTGGAAGCAGCAGTGAATAAGCGAAAACGTGAATTGGAAATGGGTCACGAACCGGAGAGGACCAGTGGAGCACAGGACGGTCGAATGTTGTTCCAAGAGCAGGATCTGGAGCTCAAAGAGTGGTTTCCTACTGGGACGGCACACGAATGCATTCAACCTGAGCTTGAAGTAACATATCGACCTCAGCGCACACTCAAAATCGTCGTGGATATCCGTACAGGAAGGATCATGGTGTTGATGGATGGTAAACGCGGACAAACGACTGGGGACATCAAGCTGATGGGCATCGAACAAAGGCTTAACGATCATATAGAAGAAACATTAGACATTTTGATGTACATGCGTTATTCGGTAAGGAAGTGCCAGCGGTATTAGGAGACCTGCTCACTAACTAACTCTACCATGTTTTCAGTCTTACATTGATGACATTGAGGCTTGGGCACGGCGACTGGGACTGCGGGCTTTTCGGAACACTCCGCTCAAGTCAGAAGGTCCGTTTTTGGTTTCCAATTTCTTAATGATGGTGTCGCTAATCAGGGCATTAATGTATTTCAGAGGACTCAAAGATTGCAAAATTGTTGCCTCTTCATCGAATTTACCTTCGCCTACCTGCCTTCAGCGAGGGTTGGATAGTCGTAGCTGTAGCCCCGTTGAAACAGTGGCTGACTACGTACGGTGATCGACCTGCCGGAAGTGAGGCAAAAGCACGATTGAATTTGGGCGTCAAAGAGGATGATGCAATCTTTAGAGTATGGTTTATGATGACAAAGTAAGATAAAACCTCACCAAATGTTCGCCTGTGGCCTTTATTCTAATCTGGTGTGGCGGTAGATACGAGAGACGACGAGTGAAACGATTTGGCCGCGTGAAAAAGGAGATGCTGAGAGAAATAGAATTTATCACTCCTTTGTCAGTGGACGATGTGTTTGGAAGAGAGTTTTCGGGATATCAAGGGACAAAGCCATCCCAGATGATTGTGAACGCTGATGATGGAGAGGGATCTTTTCCTCGGAAGAAAATAAAGTCAATGGAAAGCTCCATTCCTGTCAAAGGACAAGCGGCCGAGGACGGTTCTAGCTCCGCTGAACTGGAGTCACTTGACGAAATGTTGCACAGTTGGGACCATCTTGATTACGAAACACTGGCCAAAGTGGAAACAATTTGCAGGTATGTGATGAATGTGTTCGCTCTCGTACCGCGAGAATAAGCTTGCCTAAAAAAATCTCTCTTTTATTTTGGTAGATTGCAGTATGGCTTTACTAGAGTCACGACAGAACTGCACATGCGCCAGGTGCCATATGAATACATTCTCGGCTCTTCCTTGCCAAGGGTCACCCCAGAGGAACTTGAAATACCGGAGACGCGCATTGCCGGACGAGGAATGCGAATCTGTATTCCAGTCGATTATTTTGCAGAAGAGGATGCTGGTTGGAGGAGCGCGATTTTACCGTTTGGAGAGTTGTACATTAGTATCGAGAGTAATGTTGTCAGAGGCGCGACATCTGGAGTTACAAAAGTGCCGAGTGCAAAGATCCCTTTTGGAACTCCAACCACGGTAAAAAGCGCCCACGTTTTGAGCGTTTGTGTTATTAAAATGCAACTGGGAGTTCCGCCCATTGAAAAGCCAGCGTCAGGTCTGTCCCCGTCTTTTGGTGGCTTTTGTAATGAAAGCAATGCTCATTCCCTTTGTTAGAGGATTTTACGTTCGAACCTCAATCACACGCAATTACTTTCCGGTTTGTGGATGTCGATGAAATTGAGGACTGTGTTGCCCTGTTATTGGCTCGTATGCGATCAATCGTTATGATGACGCGGCTTGCACAACAAAGTACGTATATGTAGTATGATTCCTTGAATGGTGCATGGGGGTGAAGTTCTGACATCTGCTTTTGTAGCTGTCCGAAATAAGAAAAGGCTCGAGAAGATTGGAGTGCAGTTTGAGCGGTTTGACCTGGTAACCCTCAGTTTGACGTTCGGAGAAGACGTTCAAATCAAGCTGTGGTGGGAGGATGGAGGGGAAGAAAAGCTGCCGGACGGGTCCATCGTGGCGAAAGATGGTACCTTTCGCACTGCGTTCATACAGCAGAAGAGCATAAACGCAACAGGTACCAAAGGAATACCGCTGGAGATGTATGAAAGAATCAAAGACTTTTTTGAGGAGCACTTGAATACCGGAAGGGACCTGGCACAGTCGCTTTTGGTGAGTTTCGTTGTCAATAGACGAACAAGAAGCAATTGATCTCTGAATACGTTCTTGTTTAAAGATGCTCTGGCATATGGCGCCATTACTTCGATTAGTGTGGCAAGTGGAGCAGAAACGGAATGTTGATGCGTATGCACTGGAGAGCGGCAAGCCTCTCGTGAAACTTACGGTTCACTCATTGAGTCGAGTGCAGCTGGTATATGCGGAAATCTATAGTGTCGACTTTGTACTCCACCGGTCAGGCACGTTTGCTGTTTACGACAGCGCTCGATCGTCACCCAAAAGCAAAGACGCCATGCAGGTTTATTCCGAGATCCCCCAGTTCTATGCTGGGGCTGGGCTGACCACGGTGTTGGCCAATTCGGTCTATGATGCATCCGTGCCGGCTGGAACCCGCGCGTTAGCCGTACCCTATGGCGTGTTCTTTGATGGGCCGATGCTGGAGCTTGCTGTTACTAAAGTCGATTCGCATTTGACCAATATTACTAGTTTAATGTGGTTTAATAGTGAGGCGCAAAAGCGGCTACCGGTATGTGTACGCAACATCGTAATCTCGTTGATCTTGTTCTTCGGCTAATATTGGTGCCCCCAGGCAACTGATGTCAAATTTGACATTAAAACGGAGACCGAGTCGTCAGTGATTATTCGGACGGAGGCTAGGGCATTCTATATTTCGGTAAACGCCGCCAGTAAATGGAAGGTGGCGACCCTCGGTATGCGTGCGTATTAAGTGTGGTACTTTGTTGCATCTGTCATTTTGCCATGTGCTGACCTCGAGTGTTTTTCTGCATAGCTGGTGGCGAAGTCAGCGGAGAAAATATACGTAATGATCTGTGGAGAATGATGTCGGATTCTATATCGGCAAAGGTAAGAGAATGGAGATATTGTCATGTTCCAGCGCTTCAACTGTCAACCGGGCTCAATTCCGGCACTTTCCAGCTGAATGCTTTGCCACCCGGGACCAATATGCGTCCGTTCTTGATGACGTTTGTGGATATGCTCTTGATGTGGCGGGATCCTATGGCTGATCTTCTCAAACTGATCGAGTTTGAGAAGAAACAAGCGGATGAGAACTTGCGGTTGACGGTAGAGTGGTGCCTCGCGATTCCACCGGATGCGCCAGAGTATCTAGGAAAGGTTGGGACTCCGGCGTTTCATGTTCAATTGGATATGCATAGGATGAGCGTTCTGGTATGTGGAAACCCCGACCATTTCAACTGTTTGCCACGTACTTGTGCTCATCCTCAGCATCCTCTTTGCTACAGTACCGGTTTACAGACACTCAAACAAATGAGAATGTCCTCTTCCCGCTCCTCTACAATGTCACGACTGGGGTCCTCTGCCCGTGGGAAGCCACTCCCGATAATGATTTTACTCAATTAAGCGAAATGAACAACCTTCTTTACCAACGCCTACGAGATGACTGGAACAAGGAAAACTTTTTGTCCTTGTTGGTAAAGATGAGCCTTACTCCAAAGATTGCCGAGTCGATGGGATTGCCTGGAAAATTGTTTCCGATTATCAAGCAGTGCTGTAAAGGCAATCTACGGTATTTGAAGAAAAAGTAGTGTGACGGAATATGGTGCTGGCCGTGTGAAAAAAGGAAATTGAACGAAGTTGGGAATGTACAGCCGCCCCGTGTGATTTAGCACACAATTGGGATTTGCCAATCTTTTTTTTATCCGGGGGGTTTTTTATTCCTGTCTTTTGTATAGTTAGATGATGTTGAAAGTCTTGACTGTAATTGTTGTGTTGTGGTGGTTTTGTATCATAATTTGGTGGGTTTATTTATCCTTTGCGTGGTCTGGTGGTAATGAGCGGAAATGAAAAGAATGAAGGGCTCAGCTGGATAAGGGTGTACAAGATTGTAATGCATTGTTGGTAAAAAGAAGTCCCAGAGTAAGGGATTGCAGACTGGTACAAGGCGTTGAGGAAATGGAGATCTTTGGCTGGAGTCAGTATTCTTTAATCTTTTCATGTTGCAGCCTACTTCCTATACAAGCTTTTGCAAACTGATCCTACAGACTATATGGTACATGTGGGAGACGAGTCTATCCAAACTTCGCCTCTTAAACTATTCAAACGCTACACTAACAATGCCTATGACGACTCTGCAACCTTTGGCTCATCTGGTAGCACACATACTTCCGCATGCGAGACGCCCAAACCATCCACCAAACTCTCATACACGAACCCTTCAAACGGCTTTGGACCACACACCAAAATCTTTTGCGATGCATCCGACATTGTCCTATTCCACCCCGCAACATTCAATGCCTGGTCCAAGACGGCTTGATCCAGCCTTCCCTCGTGCACGATGCACGAGTCCGAAAACGAAGCTTTTGGCGCTGGTGTGGAAAGAACCCACATGACACGAAGCTGGCCTGGATAGGCCAAGCAAGCTCCCTCAATAAGTTCCCGGCCAATACAGTCATCAACAGAATGTACACACGATAAGAGCGTCACGACGGGGAGGGCCCCACATGGGGGATACGTGACGCCCAAGGGGAAGACACCAGACTCGTTGGTGGTTATGTTGCGCCCTTCTGCCCATCCATCATAAGAGTGTGAGTGGACGAGAACTTGATCGGAGGGAGACAGGGCGAGTTCGTCGGGGTTTTGTGGTGAGTAGGATTGGAAGACTTGGAGGGGAACTTGGGCGGGTAAAAAGAGGGTTGAAAGGAATTGAAGGGCTTGAACGAGTGCCGAACCCGCCGAGATGTAAAGAATTTTTTCAGGAATGCTTTGTGTGGATGAGAGGGGACGAGATGGGTGTGTTGAGAACGTGCCCACACCGCACGGTCCTCGGAACTTCCATTGTCGTTCCCCTTCTTTAGATCGAGTCAAAAAGGAGGATACGGGCCCTCCAGTGTGTTTGACAATGATTTCAAAGGACCCCATAGATCCATTTATGGGAGTGTAGAATCTCGTGTGGATGGTGTTGTTGATGCGCGTTGAGAGCTGGATGGCCTGTCCTGGAACAAAGTGGGGTGGGTTGGTTGCAGTGTGTGGGTAGAGGATCGTGAATTTGAGCTTGTAGATGGGGGATGAGTGCGAGGGTGGAGTGAGGAGAGTCGACGATACGAGGGCGTATCGATGGTATTGGGCTGGAATCCAGGTTGCGGATGAACCTGTGATTTCGCCCACCAGTAAGGTGGAGAGTCTTGCGAGGGCTGCGTTAGTGTGGGAATGGGTTCTCCGTGACTTTTGAATCAGCCGCCATTCCTGTTCGGTAAAGCTTGTTGAGCCGTACGTTGGTGGGGCGGCTGAGCTCGACCTCGGCGAGCTAGCCTCCATGAGCGTTTTGCGACGAGGCAAGGTCCTGACGCGGGGCAAGCTATTGTTCAAGTTGCTCTTGCCGTTTATTTCTGGAAGAACAGACGCACGGTCGATACCGTCGCTCACATTTTCTCGCCGCAAAAACTCGTCGGGATCTACACCCGCTTCCCCAAAGTAATCGTTGGTAATGTCCGTTCCTGCCACCGTGTACATAATCAGTTGCCCACCGGGGTGAGAGGACACCCATCGGGAGATATCGTAAACGTATTGACCGTTGGCGACGACAAGAAGTTCTCCGGCGAGGATAGCGCTGTCAATATCTCCCCAGGTGTATTTTTGGAGGGGCTTAGAAGGCGTGCTGTGATTGAGTGCTAGATCTTGGGAGGTCTTTGAGAGCTCTTCCTTAACGGCTGGTGGAGTCGTTTGTTTACCGGGTGTGTACCAGGCATTAACCTTTTTTCCCGAAACTTGCAGCGTCCGTCTCCTGTTCCACCACCCAACTGCCTCACTACCGACAAACAGCCCCATCCAAAAGACACACACTATCGCAAAGAAAATCCACTGTCCCTTTCCCCTAAAGTACGTTTCCTCCAACGGATACATGATATCGATGCCCAAGCCACTCTGCACAAACCCAGTAAAGACTAGGGCCTTTCCAATCCACGAATGCAGGATGCGGAACCATTTATGCCGTTTGATCCATTCCACGCTCAAGCCGAGACGATTGTAGGTTCCGAGGAAAGCTTGGGTCATGATAAGAGGGAAAAGGATCAAGCCGAGTAGAGGATGCGACCTGAGATCGTGGTTCTCGCTTCGCGGTGTGTTGCGCGGGTCTTCGGGACGGAGGGCGGCGATGATGATGGAGCAAAAAATGATGGTGAGGAGCGTCGCGAGGGTTTGGGTCGCAATGTGGATTCTCATCCATCCGGGGCGGGATTTCATATACCGTGACCAAAAGAGTCCAAACGGCATCAAAATACACCAAGAAACGAACATGCCAATTCCGTGCGCTTCTTTGGAGCGCATGCCATCATTCACGATCCTGTTTGCTCCGTTCAAAAAGTTGATCAGGTGTCTCCCTCTATTCCGTTCGCCGTGATAAAAGAGGTATCCATCTTTGCCCCGCTCATCTGGGTCCGCATTGAATGCCCAGATAACACTAAACTCCTCATCAATGTCAATGTTCCAGTGGTTGTTGTCAGAGGGACGTATTGGGCGGCGAAATTCAAAAACAATTGTATTGTCGACAACCGTCTGGAGTAACCCGTCTGTCACCAAGATTTTGTGAGCGGAGGGAACAGGCGGGGAATACTTTTTGGACGGATCCGACTCTGTGAATAGGATCCGCTTGGTATTCGGGTTGGCGTACAGGATCAACATGTCAGATGTCAACATGGAGGGCCCGAACCCGAATCCTATCCAAGCGTTCCAAATGCTTTTGCCTTTTTCGCCCTTTTTAGATGCCATCCAGTACTTGGTGGCATTGAAAGTAAGGGCACCATGTATACTATCGGTTTCCACCGTCCAGTAAAAGTGAAAAGAATTGGTGGGTTCAAAGTCATCGATTCCATAGGCGAATTCGAGTGAACCGACTGGCAGCTGGAGGTTGATGGCGGGTTTTCCCGCAGGAACGATGCGAGACGAAGTTGGAGGGGATGGAGTTGGGGATGGGCGACCGGCCTTGTCAGTCTTGACGGATGTTGGCGTTGGTGTCGTCTTGAGCGGGGTCGTCCCAGTACTGGTTGACGAGACAGTAACTACAGGAGAGACATTCTCATCCAACGTAATCGCCTGCCGTTGTTTAGTCGTAAACGTCACCGGCGTATTTGTGGGTCCTACAGTGGGAAGCGCCGACGACGACGACCTATCACACACAAATTAGCTTCCAGTCACTTGCATCACACCACACCAAAAGTAACCTACGTTTTGTCATCATCATCGTCATCATGTTTGTCATCATCGCCTAAAAGAATGCGAACTCGATTCAATATCCCAAGATTGTTGTCGTCGCCGTTATCAATCAAGTCCCGTGAAATCCGCGTAGCTTTCGTCCATTCCACAAGTAAAAGCAGGGGAAACAGGTGGAATATCCGCATTTTACGGAAGGGAATCTGCGGCGAGTAGCCGTTCAATCTGTCCTTTAGGACGAGGGGTGTTCAAATGCTCGAGTGGTTATCGTTCTTGGCAAAAACGTTCGCTCAACAAAAAACCGATGAATCAAAGAAAGCTGAAAGCAAGCAAACAAGGCAACAAGGGAAGAAATTCTAAAGACCCCTCCTCGCTTGAAAGTCAAAAAGCTTCTCCTGTGTATCATTATTTAAATTTGAAACATCCCCAACGGCTTGTGTAACTTTGCTTAATTGGCCGCGTTTCAGATTTATAAGAGGAGGCTTAGCTTTTAAAGTTGGCTTTTGGTAAATTGGCCGTTTGGAACTGTTTGATGAGTGTTTTTGGGTTATTTTGCTGCTAGTTGGTTCATTCCATGAGGTCCTTCTATTCCATAGGCTGACACAATGGGAGTTGCAGGAATGTACGAATGGGGTTCAATCCTTTCAACGTTTTCACGTCCTTGTTTGTGAATGAAGGAGCTCCGGTATAGGTCTCGAACACATTCTGCACACACACACACACACACATGGAATTTTATTGCAAGCAGCAGGTCCGATATTTTGACCAATGTAATAAACAAAGAATTGTAGTGTAGTCGGCTGAGCGCCGCACAAAAGCAAAGCTCCGGGGGCGCTTCATCTGTATTTCTTTTTTGCTGAGGTCCGGTGGCAATTTGACTAGATTATTTATGAGGAAGGACGGGAGCGAAACGAAAATTCCACACAATTGCTTTTGTTCCATTAGGTCTCTATGGGGCGCTCGGAAAGAAAAAGTTCATTGAAAGAATATGAAAAGCAAGAATTGGAAGGTTTACCTCGTCTGGAGCGGCGTGTTCCCAAACGTCTTTTATTCGCTGTCGCTCCATTCGGCTGTTAATACGTAATTAACCATGATTGTTATTTCACTTGCCCGAGAACCAGGACAAAAAACATTGTCGCTGCTGCATCTCCACAATTTTGTATTTGTTATACTGTCGCTAGTATCCTACACAACCGGTTGATGAATCTGTCCAGTCAAAATAACCTTAGTGCTAAGAGCGATTCAAATGCACTGCCATTGCAGAGAAATGGTACACTGATAAGAGGCGGCCTAGCAATTGGGTAACCTGCAATGAATGGTGTGAAGGGCACACATAATCAAGTTGTTCTTGATCCACATTCGCAGTACGGAGCCTACACCAATACAATTAGTTGCAAAGTCCACAAATAGTAAATGCCGCGAGCTTTTTGTTTTGAAAAAATCCAAGCAATACGTTTGTTTTGACGGTGGGGATAGCTGTCAGAGTTGGGAATTCCAAGCACTGGCGCTTTTTTTCCGATAAGCAGATGACATCCTGCTCTATCGTCCTGCGCCTTGCTACCTATGAGCAGAAGCTGCAGGACGCATGATATGCATGTTACATTCTTTGACCATGCCATCAAAAAACACTCTTCTAAAAAAGACTTTTAGTCCAGAAATGGACCGGATGCTGTGCAGTAAAGCGCACCGTATCATGATGATGCAAGCTGAAGGTTCATGCATGTAGCTCTTAATTAAAATTGGGCAGTGGCGGTGCAACCGTTACTAGGGCACACAGTATGCTTCATATTGGATAAACTTGAGATAGAAGCATTTGCAACACATTTGTTGATTTGCCTAAATGTTACCTCGATAAAGGAAAAGCGCTCGATATTAGGAATTACTTGCAATAGATCAAAAACAACTCACCCCCATTCTTCCCAGCGGTACCCACAACGCAGTTCAATTCCTAGAAAGGGTAGACCTTACAGCGTTCACCTTCCTACCAGTGACTTAATGTTTACTTTAATCATTGTTGTAGAGTCTATCAGGAATTGGTAAGATGGACTATAGCGGATGCCCTTGACTACACCTGTCAACACAGCAACTTCTATCATAAACCAGGATCATTGAGAACTGGGACGTATTTCTCTCACCTGTCACCCAACCCTATCCATCATAACTGTGCTTACTATCTACGCTACCCGCCACTTTTGATGGAACCGTCTACCACTAATAGCACCAACGACAAAAGCTATTCGTTCAAATACATGGTTCTCAATTTCACAAAACGTTGGTCGACAATGAGTTCCACCCTGTCCAGTTTGCAACGGCCCATCGCGATACGGCCAACACGACCCCACAAGGTTTTGAGACAAGGGCAAGAGCTGGCGGCGTATCAGTGAAGCAGCGGGCAGTGCTCGTCCTGAGAAAAAGATAATGTGCTCAACCCTTCTTTCAATGAACGAAGACAGCTGGTTGATTGCACTTGAAAGCCACTGTTACTCGCTATTGATCCTCAAGACACCTTCTTGGGAACCGGCATAGCGATCTGTTGTTTCTTCTGCTGATGCAAAATACAAACCAATCCGTCTTCTTTTCCAACAATGTCCAGTCCGAAAGGCTGTCTGATGATGTCCGATCTCGCTTGTCCGAGAACGTGGGAAAATCAAGATAAACAAATGACTCGCTTCACGCGTTTACATAATCTTGACTCGCGCACCGTTGGGCAAGGGGAACCCAGGAGGTGAAAACGACGACGATGATTGGGCATCAATGAGGTGACGTACGCAGGATACGGAAATCTTCCGCCGACGAATTCCGAAATTGCAAAAAAAAAAGCGCAGTCCTCCAGGTTTATAAAAAGGCGACCTTTCCACTCCCCCCGTTCTTCTTTGTTCCCCACCTTTCGCTATTGCTTTTTAGTGTGTTAGATGTTCTTGCCTTTTTTGCTATTTTGTGTTGCATGGGACTGTAGTCTGCGTGGCCGGAGCGACTGCCTCCATCCTTAGGTGGAGCCCAATGATGGGGCCGGAGGGCACCTTTGCTCAATGATGGTCACCGGAGGGAGGGCCCGGTGGGTGAACAAAAACATGTTTGTTTATTCCAATGGCTGTCGCCACAAAATGGAATCAAAAAAATACTTTAAAAATAAAGGAAGAAAAGCACCGAGAAGGACGTCTCTCAAATGAAACTTTTACCATCATTGATGCTCTGGCTTATGGTCGACTACACTCTGAACGCCATGCTCGCTCATCCTGCCTGCTGAAGAACAAGATACTGTATCTTTTACGCAGTGTTGAATACTCGCCATCAAATGGCAGCCAAGTTCAAAAGACTAGCACCGCCCAGGGTATGGTCTTGCACTCGCTTGGAAGCAGTATGGGAAGGTAGATAATACTATGTTTCAAAATGGATTTTGATATAAATAACGGTTGATTCAAGCTCTGGTTATTTTGTGGGTTCCTCTAGACTGTCATCAAATTTCAGTCTCGTCGCATCCTGAGCATGATGCACTTCAATGATGCCTTCGACAGTTCCAACTATCCGTTGAATAAGTCTTGCAGGTCGTTCAGTTCCGTCATAGCTTGTCCATAAGGTGAACTGGTAGGATGCAATCGGGCTCTCAACAGTCCTGCACAGGCAGTAAATCGTAACATTTGGCTGTAATACTTGAAAATATTGAAATAAATGATACATTCAAGCAATGATGTATTTCCAATAGATGATACACTGGTAAAAAGCAGACGCATTTTGCAACAATTAATACACATTTTGGGGTGTCCAACAAGAGCTTTTGCCAATCGACTACCGAGACCAATCGCAAGGAGGCGGCGAAGATGGTGCCATCCGGTAGCCGGTGCCGGTCTTAAACGTCATCGACCAATTCCAACCACCCCAATGCTGCTCAACAGACAGTTCCACTCCTTCATTTTGGCACAGCTCAATGGCAATTCTAACTACATCGGGGTTCTCAAATCCTTTCGGAGGGTCATGATCAACATCCTCAGGGTTCAAGCGTCCTACTCCAGAAATCGTCATGATGCCGTCCTTTTCAAAAGCACTGAAGCCATTTGGATAATTGCTCTTGATCTCTGAATATATCGAATTGATTGCAGCTATAGCTTCATCAGTCTTCTCGTCAATGTACCTGGACACTCGAGCACGCAGACAGTCACTTAAAGTTCCCTCCTCGGTAATGCTGCGTACAGGTTTGGAAGGCTGCTGGGTCACTGTTTGGTTTTGGGAGGCATTGCTGCCTGATTCAGCAAGGACGAAGGAAGTTTTTGAGGTGTGGCTAGCGGGCATGGTATGTTTTGCAGGTGAATTGTGTGTGTGCGGTTGGATTCGTTCAGGACGAGGATGAAAAAACTGAGGGAGAGCAACTTTTAAGAAGCTTTTTCCAGTCGCGGGATGTTGAGGCCCCCATTTGCACCATGGAAGCTTAAAAAAGTTGAACATTTCAACATTTATGGGCATACCACATGTTTGAGACCCTTGCCACCCTAAAGCCAAAGAATATGGAAAAAGTCGACTATTGCACTACGAAATGAGCAACGAGATGTATTTGCAAATACAAGGAACACAGCAATGAACGTTGGACAATTTCCAATAAACTAAATCTTAATCTTCATGCTCCACTTCCGTTTAGTAAAGGAGACAGTGAGCTCCACACCTTCATTCTTGCAAAGTTCAGTAGCCACACGGAGCAGTTCGGTATCCCCAAGTAAGGGACCTGCTGGAAAACCGTCCACACCGTCGGTCCCAGAAAAGATTGTGAAGCCATTCTTTTCAGTGACAGTGACATCTTGCGAGCGGTTTTTGATGAGATTCCACAGGTTGTTGATTACAGCGATGGCTTCCTTGGTTTTCTTGTCCCTGTAAATTTCTGCTTCTGCGTGCAGACAGTCACCAAGAAGGCCGTCCGCGGTAATACTGTATTGACTCTTGGAAGCAGATGGTTCTTGTTCAGCGATCTGCGCTGCAGGGATATTATCTTTCGATTCAAAATATGTATGTTGGGGGCCTACCCAATCGCCAACAGTCGTAATGGGATTACTATTCCGACTGCGTACGCTGTTTGATTTGCGTGTCATATTGATTTAGGCTAGAGTTCAGTCGACAGCGGTGTGAGAGGACACTCTTTTTGAGAAGGCTTTCCACTCGCCAACCAAATTGGTTACTGAATCATTCACGACAAGACCCATTTTCCAAGCCGCATGAAAATGCGTCAAAACTGCCCAAAGCTTCCAGTTGCATCATTTGATTGAAAGGCCGGGGTTGCGTTCTTTGATTTCAACCTGTCAATCAAAAAGTCGACTATTGCACTGATGAAATGAGCAATGAGATGTATTTGCAAATACAAGGAACACACAGAAATGCACGTTTAACAAGATTGACATTCTTCAATCAACTAGCTCTTAAACTTCATGCTCCACTTGCGTTTCCAGACATCTTGATCTTCAGAGAGAATGAGCTCCACACCTTCATTCTTGCAAAGCTCAGTAGCGCGGCGAAGCAATTCGGCATCCTGAGCTAGAGAATATGCTCCAACACCGCCAGAAAACGTTGTGAAGCCATTTTCTCGACTGACAGTGATACTTCTCCAGCGTTCTGTGATGTGGATATAAATATCGTTGATTACACAGATAGCTTTGTTGGTTTTCTCGTCCCTGTAAAACACCGCTTGACCGCGCAGACAATCGCTGAGAAGGCCGTCCGTGGTAATCCTGTATTGACTCTCGGAACCAGATGGTTTTTGTTCAGCAATCTGCGCTGCAGGGATATTATCTTTCGTTTCAGCGACACCCCATCCGTAGGCATCGGGGACTTCCCAACCGTCACCAGTCGTATTGGGATTGCTATTCCAACTGCGTACGCTGTTTGATTTAGGCTAGAGTTCAGTCGAGAGCGGTGTGAGAGGCGCACTTTCTTTGAGATGACAATCCACTCGCCAATTAAATTAGCTTTTATTTGTTGAATCATACATGACAAGACCCACTTTCCAAGCCGCATGATATGCGTCAGAACGGCCCAAAGCTTCCATCATTTGATGGACCCGCGGGTTACGTTCTTTTGCTTCAACCTGTCAATCAAAATAATTATATGAATTGTCAAAATTAGGATTATCATTGAGATTTTGGGGGAATCTCGCAGTAAGCATCATGAAACTGTATTGCAGGTGGTGCAAAGATTCTTCATTTTCATACAAATAATATATTCTCGAATCACATTCTATGGTCAGAGTGAGTGTCAGCCCGGTAATGCAAAGATGCTTGCAGCATGTACTATGGTATTCGTCAATGGAGGTGTGTTTGCCAGAGTCAGACAGAGTGGCAAGACGTAATGTAAAATCAACAGTGCATAGACGAACATGGGTACCTTCCATCCGGTTCCCCCAGCAAAAATCCATCAACACATATTCACATGTTGCGGGTCGTCAGACCGAGTTTAAGCATAGGTAGCCACTTGATAATGATGCTTCCCCCTCTTGGTCACGAGGAAATGTCGATGGCATTCCAAGATCTCGCATGTCAAAAACACCCAAATTCAAAAAACAACCAAAGTCAAAAACTCTGTATCCATTCACCACCATAAAAAAAAGAAAAAAAAAGGCATCCCAATCCCAATACAAACACCCTACCCAAAGAGCACCTTCCAAAAATGTGTTTTGTAGTTCTCCTACTTAACCTCGTCCCCTCCGTCCCCCATTCGTAACCAAAACCACTTTACCTCTCTTTTTGCTTCCCTCGCCAAAAACCGCTTCCTCAAAATCCAACGTCCACCCTTGGTATTCATCCACTGTATACTCATCGTCTTCTTCAGCTGTAGGCTGAGGTTTTGGGACGCGGGTCCAGGGTGTAGGTGTGGATGTCGTGTGAGCTGCGATGCGGGCAAACGAGTTTGGGTTTGAAGGGGGAGGGGAGGAGGGAGTTGCGTCTAGCGCGGCGTGGGGAACGTCTAGCGGGATGGAGGGAGGTGATTCCCACGAAGAGGAGAGGGGAAGAGGGGGAGAAGAGCGTTTACGGTCGCGGTCCTTGTCTTGTTGGTCTTTGCGTTCGAGGGTTCTGTATCTTTTAAGGCGTTGGCTGAGTTCCTCTGAGAAGCACTTGTTGTTAACATAGTTTTATGAAACGGGTATACGGCAACTACTTACTCTCGAAAACCTTGCTGGTGGACTTGGAAACGAGCCCTTTCATATCGACCTCACAGAACGTGACATCGCACGAAAGGGGTACATGAGAAAGATACTTGCACCGTTTCCTCAAGTCCTGCAATATAGGTAAATAACGCGAAAATGAAGAAAAGGAACACAATCAGCAGTGACATACCTCATTCATCGTAGACTCTTGCGCGGCAATTACATTGACGTTAATCCGATCCGGGAATCGGTCGTAGCTGCCGTACTCGTGTTTGAGGATTTTGATGTCCAGAGGGTGGAGGTATAAATGCTGGCCATCGAGTGATTGGTAAAAGTAGTACATGCCGTCTTGGGGCGGTTCATTTTTATGTTTCGGTGCATTTTGTTTGGATGCCGATGGTTGGGCATGCATTTTGGTCGGGCTCTTGGTAGGACTAGATCCCGTGTTGTCATGTTCCTCATCGTCCGAAAAGGCAGGCTCATACCCGCCTTGACGAGCCTGTTCTTCTTGAAACTGCTTTGCCTGCACATCCAGGACCTCATCCGTCCAGGTTGGTGGCGGCGGCTCGTCGGATGCAAGCAGATTAGCGACAGGTGGGACTACCACGGATTTGCCTTTCGTGTTGCCAAGTAGTCGGTTGCTTTTCAGGAGAGCATTCAGTGCTTCCTAAGCAGAGAATAAGTCTGCGAACTAGAAGCAAAAGACCAACGTGCAAAGATCCCACCTTGACCTCTGTCATGGCAACTTCAATAAACGGCTTTTCGCTTTCCAACCCACCGCCACCTGTTCCGCCTACGGCCTTAACCACTGCTTCTTCATTTAAAGCCTCATCGAACATGGCCTTTAGCTCATCCCTTTCGCGTTCCAAAATCTCAATTTGAAGATATTCTGGTGAAGACAGCAAGAGTTTTGCAAATGGAACTGCATTGGCGTTTGCAATGGAAGGCGGAGCATTCGTGCCAGCATTAGACCAAGTGTGGTATGCAAGGCGCGGGAGGGCAATCGTAGAGTTCACCGCACGTTTCATTAATAGCATGCTGACCTGCGCAGGTTTGCCAGGTGTAGCTTTGCCCACCTCTTGAGTGATAGCAAATTTTGCAGGCTTCAAATCCTTTGCGTAGATGGCGTCGTAGCAAATAGGACATTTGCGCCACTTTTTTTCACCGAGATGGAGGTAGTGAGTAATACAGGGCCAGCAGTAGACATGACCACACTTTGTCGCTTTGGGTGCGATAGGAGTGGAAAGGCAGATTGGGCAAGACGGAGGTTTCTTATTATGGATCGGCACCACCTGTGTTTATATTTCACCCATTAATAGATTTTATGATGACAGAGGCGACATTAGCATACGTACTGCCTGAACAATGTCTTTCCAATCGACCACAATATCGGGATCCATCATATTGACAGTATAGTCGCCCTTTTCATCCATCACGAAGCGGAAACTAAAGAAACGGATGAGAGAATGTCATAAAACGTGCCGTTATGGATCGTAAACACAGCCCATGAAATATGCCGTAGATACAAGCGACGCAGCGACAGCCGCAACGAGCCGTGGTCCCACCCAGTGTATGGCAGCACACAAAATGTGCCCCAAGGCGATGGCCATTGAGTTACTTTCTTTTCCCTTATTCCTCTACTTTCGCTGTTTCACTGTTTGCCCCCCATCAATTCACTTCATCGTCACCGTCGCGGGACAACGCTCTACTTTTGCCAGCGTATACTCACTTTGCATTGACGAATCGCTCCTTGTTGTAAGGCTCATAATAGACATTGCTCTTGCGACGGACTGCAGACCTCGATACACCAGGGCGTTGACGGGGCGGGAGTTGAAATCCCAGCAGGTGATTGAGGGAGATTTGACCGCGTTTGTTGGGCGATCCATAGACTTCTGTCTGTGGCTTTTGCAACAGAGACTTTATAAATTTGTACTTTAGAAAAATAACGCCCAAGCTTACCTCATAGTCATTGATGAACGCAGGAACCATAACGTCCTCCTTCTTTCCCTTTTTGCGCTGCTCCTGCTTGCGGGGGCGAGCCTGACTCGACGAAACGGGGCGAGGACCGTAGGAATTGTTATTATTCTTATACATGTTGGGAGCAGACGTTGAAGAAGAGCGACGAGACGAGTTGCTCGTGGGTTGTTCTTTTACGGAAGAAGCAGAAGAAGAACCAGAAGACGGCACAAATTCTGTAGCGTAAATGTTCATTTTGCGCGAGTAGTGGTGAGCCATTATTGTCTAGCTCGTTTTTTTCCGTTCTCTCTCACACCAGCACGACAAGAGATGCGTAAGGGGCGCAAGAGTGAATGACTCGTAGTAGGACGACTGCGACAAGCAGCAACGGGAGAGTTTACAAGGCGGTTGTGAGTGTTCCATTTAAGCAACGAGGGCAGCCATGATGAAAAGAGTGACAAGAATAAGGTTATAACGAGCAAGTATAAATGTATCAGTAAAAGTAGGATAAAAAAGCAAAGATTATTATGTGGAATGGGAAACGAAAATGATGGGAGTCCAAATGCCTGATTGCAGGAAAGCTCGCTCGACTCCCCAAAAGGAAGAGTTTACGAGACAAACCGACCGGAATGTGAGCATGTGACTGTGCCATGACCTACTATGACTGTGCCGTACATAATTGAAATCCAATCCACGCGCTCTCTCGAGGCTCGTGTTCGTTTGTTGACAATGAACAAAGGGCCATCGGAGAAGGTGATGGATAGGCAACAAAGCCGCGACGTTCTCGCAGCAGCAGAGGATGGGTATTGGGTGCTATTGCAAGATGTGAACATCATTGTGTCATTTGTATGAAATACTTTGGATGCACCCATGGATAGAGTGAAATGACAGATAGCAGCAGGTGTTTTTTGTGCGTGAACTGGAATGCATAAATCCATTTGCTTCCAAACAAGGCCCGTAAGAGGCCGTAGGACGTCGCTCGCCAGGGCTGCCAGGGCCTACAGATGACACTCATCCATACTCCACAAGAACGCTCGGACTTGCTATGGACGCGTCACGTGACGTTGTTGATGACCTCAGGGTCTGATGACCATGACTTGTTCCCATTGCCCGTCGTTCTTCTCCACACATCTCTCCCTCCTCATTTGCCCGTTGAAACTTTGATCAAAATGTGTCGTCGTGTGAAATGTGAAAAGTGCGACAAGTATACGTGGGCTGGTAAGTCCTTGCTGTCAACATTCTTGCTTGCGTCCGAAATGTTGACCTCTCTCGCAACACAGGATGCGGACAGCATATTGACCAAGCCCTCGCAGGTCTCAAGCCGGAAGAAATCTGCAACTGTAAAGATAAGCAGAAGCAGAGTGACAAGACGGCAGGGCATTCGTAGAGCTCGCCTCGAACACTGCCGCGTAGAGTAGTTTAGAAGCCCATTGTAGCAATTCTTTTGTGGGGAATAAGCGCTCCACAACAGAGTCGGTTGAACACGTGATACATCATTGACTAAATGCACGTGACCATATTCGTTGCTATGGCAATTAAAAGTGGGAAAGTTTCTGTGCCATTCAGCTGCGTTCATTCGAATTGTTTTTTTCGGACGAGACGATTTGATGCGTTGGGCATTTGGGCTGCTGCTGCTGCTAGGCTGCTAGGGATTGTTGCTAACGAATTATTCGAGGACTCGACGGGCACATTTCTGCCAAGAGATCCCACACATACGCACTCTCTCTTCTTAGGCTCGCCTCGCTTCACGGACTGTGTGTACGGGCTTGCACTCGAATTCCACCTTGTTCATCCCCTAGTGCGATATAATGTCCCGTTTCTTTCGTGGCGGAGAGTCCAGCTCTGAATCAGAGTCAGAGTCAGACTTTTCCTCTTCGTCTTCTGAAGACGAACGCAGCAGCAAGAATGCTTCCGACGCCAGCTCAGACGATGGCGGCTCATCCGATTCGGACTCGGACGAAAATGCGCCGAGAAAAGGAGCGGGTGGTGCGAGCCGATTTATGCGTGGGTTTGCGGGATCAGACTCGGATGACAGTGACGCAGAAGACAAAAAGCGGGTCGTCAAATCTGCAAGAGACAAGCGGTTTGATGATATGCGGAACTCTGTAAAGGCTCTCAAGAATGCTGAAAAGATCAATGACTGGGTTGCCATTCAAAATGGTAGGAACTGCAACTGAATGACGCCAACTCGTCTTCTCGCTGATCTCTATCTGCAGAGTTTGAAAAGCTGAACAAGGCCTACTCAAAGGCTAACGCCATCATTCAGCGAGAAGGCGTGCCACGATTCTACATCCGAGCCATTGCTCAACTGGAAGACTTTTTGAAGGAAACCTTGACAAATAAGGATGCAATCAAAAAAATGAATGCATCGTCATCTCGTGCGTTGAATGCCATGAAGCAAAAGTTGCGCAAGCACAACAAACAGCACGAAGCAGATATTGAAAAGTGGCGCGCGGTATGTGTCGAGTTTTGTGTGGGAATGTTTTTATGCCTTGTCCTTCTTGTCCTAATCCTTGTCCATAGAACCCTGTGACGGAGGCAGCGTCTGCTGACGAAGCTGCGAAAAAGGCAGCCCAAGAGGCTAGCTCCGAGGATGAGTCTTCAGATGAGTCAGAAGACGAGAAGCCGGCAGGTCGCTCAAAGTGGGTCAAGGGCGGAGACTCAGAAACAGACGAGTTTGAGAAACCCAAGCAGCGAACAAAGAAGAAGGGATCCAAAGCCGCAGCCGCGGCTGCTGAGGAAAAGGGGGAGCCGGGTGATTTCCAGGTGGTCGGCAAAGGTGGAAAAGTCTTTGATGTCAAGCCTGAAAACTTGTTCAAAAAACTGAGGGAGATCATTGAGGCTCGTGGTAAAAAGGTGTGTACATCTCACTACTGCATATTGTTTTATTGTTTGTATGCTAATAACATGCTTGATTTTCAGTCTACTGATCGTCAACTGCAAATGCAACATTTGGAGCGCATCTTGGAAGTTGCCAGTACCCCCTACCAAAAGGTCAAAGTCCTTCTTGCCCTCGTTCCCTCGCGATTCGACTCTGCCCCATCTTCGACAGGTTACATGGCCGTGGACGTGTGGAAGAGTGCTTCAGGAGAGCTGAACCAATTGTTTGGCTACCTTGAGGAGCACACCAACATTCGCATCGTCGAAATGTCGGAGGAAGAGGACGAGGAGGATGTTGCTGAAGAAAAGTTTAAGAATGCGGACACTGTAACGATCCGGGCCAGCTTGAGCTCATTGATTGACCGTATCGACGACGAGTTCACCAAATCCCTCCAGCACATTGACCCCCATACCCTGGATTACATCAACCGATTGAGGGATGAGACTGTCCTTTACGCTCTCATTGTCCGCGCCCAAAAGTACTTTGAGCGCATTGACTTTGACCTTGCTGTGGACCATACAAAGATGCGGCGCGTCGAGCACTTGTACTACAAACCTGACGCGGTCATCCAGGCCGTCGAAAAGGAAGTCCGGAACCTGTATCCCGCTCTCAACGAGGCGCTTGAGGAGCCTGTGGCACTGGTCGATCACCTGTGCACAAGCTTGTACAAGACCAGCACGGACCGCATTAGAACACGCTCACTTCTCTGCCATGTGTACCACCTCGCCCTTCATGACAAGTTTGAAAAGGCGCGCGACATGATGCTCATGTCTCACCTTCAGGACCACGTGGCGCAAACAGAGGTATCTACCCAGATCCTTTTCAACCGGACCATGGCGCAGATTGGTTTGTGTGCTTTCCGATGTGGAATGGTCAAGGAAACCGCCAACGCATTGCAAGAAATTTCGTCATCTGGAAAGGTCAAGGAACTGTTGGCTCAGGGTGTGCAGCTGCAAAAGTACTCTGACAAGACGCCCGAACAAGAGAAACTGGAAAAGCAACGGCAATTGCCTTTCCACATGCACATCAACCTGGAATTGCTGGAATGCGTTTACCTAACGTGCTCCATGTTGCTGGAGATTCCAAACATGGCCGCCAATGCGCACGAACCCCGTCGCAAGGTGATTAGCAAACCATTCCGGAGAATGTTGGATTACAATGAGCGTCAAGTCTTTACTGGTATGTGTGATGCTGTGTTTCCATTCTGTGGGTTTGTTGATGGAAACCAACTAAATGTGTCCACCTACATAGGCCCCCCAGAAAACACGCGCGACCACATTATGGGCGCTGCGAAAGCCCTGGCCGCCGGCGAATGGCAGCGCTGCCGGGACTTGATCCACGCCATTAAGATCTGGGATCTCGTGCCCAACACGGAAAAGATCAAGGAAATGCTCACCGAAAAGATTCAAGAAGAGGGTCTCCGGACGTACTTTTTCACCTACTCCCCTTACTACGATTCCCTGGGCATTGAGCAACTCGCCTCCATGTTCTCGCTTCCCGTACCCCAAGTCCGCGCCACCGTCTCCCGCATGATCATCAACGAAGAACTGCATGCCTCCATTGACCAGCCGACAAACTCTGTCGTCCTGCACCGTGCCGGACCGGGTGTCGAGACATCTCGCCTGGAATTCTTGGCAGGTCTATACGCGGACAAGGTGAGCAGTTTTGTAGAGTCCAATGAAAAGCTCCTGGAGAGTCGGTCCATGTTGCTTGGTTTGCAGCAACAGCAGCAGCAGAGAGATTTCAGGTCACGTGGTGGCGAGAGAGCGCATGGTGGGTACCGTGGGGGTGAAAGACGGGGTGGACGCCAAGGTGCATATGGGGGTGAAAGAGGCGGACGGGGCGGGCGTTCTGGGAGAGGACAGGGACAGCGTGCTGGGCGATAAGCTGGTGGGCTCTCTCGGTGTGTGTGTGTGTGTGTGTGTGTGTAATCAATGGTGTGTGTAATGTATATCATAGAGTGGGATTCTGTTTATGCAAGATGGTACGGCGTTTTTTTTGATGTTGGTGAATACGTGTTGGTTTCTTCATCTTTCTTTTTCATGTGCGATTTATTGCTTCTCGCGAGTTGTGTTGTGTGGATTTCAAGGGAGTATTCGTTATGGGTAGCTCAGTGAGGCGACTGCGTAGCGCCCAATCAACTTTATGCTTGAAGACCTGGCTTACAATGCGACCGACTGTCCGTTCGCACCATGGTTGGTTACGCATTACGACATTGCTTTCCAGCTCATGAAGAGCAGAAGTGTCCAATAAACCATGCAAACCAATATTTATACGACATTTACAGTTATTGATTGCGCATTGTTTAACAATCCAATCATCCGATACATTTTACAACTTTTAGATCCATTCCTAACCCCTCGCCCCAGATCCACCCTTTGAAGCAATCTCCTTCTGTAAACCAAGAGTTAAAACTAATACCTTGAACAAAAAACAAAAACAAAGCAAAAACAAACCTGTCGCTCCGGATCCCGCTCCTTCATACTCGCAAACCCCTGCCGACCTCCATAAGTAATAATCTCATCCTCCTTTGTTGCAGTCTGCGATAAAGGTTTTTCGTCTGGCATGGGGTTTTGGGATCGGGTGTTGTGGGCGGGTTCCGAATAGGTTGTTGGGACTTGGTCCCTGTCTTGGTAGGCTTGGTTTTCCTTTTATTTTTTTGGTTGTTAGAGTTGGTTTGGATGTGTGTTGAGTGAAGAGATGTATTTTCTTTACCTGGTTGTTGGATGACATGGTGGTGGTGTTTGATAGAGTGTTTTGATGTTCAAAGTGCTCAAAAGTACGAGAGTCAAGAGTGGAAACCTCACATTTGTGGTTTATATTTAATAAGCACTGGGATAATGGGCTCAACAAAACCATATAGCGTCACCCAACAATGATGCAAACATCTCGTCTTTAAAAAACCTTTGCTGTTGGGTCACCATGACTTCACCTTAAAGGTATGATGTTGAGTGGGGTAAAGAAGGCGACGACAAGCCCTAATGTGGGTGGTTAAGCGCGTCCGTCGATTCGGAAAAACTACTTTTCGATGACTTGTCCAATGGAAAATAACTGTTTTTTGAATGATGACGGAAGGGTGTAATAGGGTATTAATGGACAAAGGCTTTCTTTGATTGAATGGTGTACGAGGTGTTCGTTGGAGATGGTTTGAATAACGAAAAGAATCCGTAATCGTCATCTGTAATGCGGGACTGTTAGAGAGAAATTGGGACTGGGTTCTGGTAAATGGATGTTCAAATGCCTCTTGCAGTTTGACGCATAATATATGTGGACTGACGATGGCCTTCGGAATAATATTCTTATTCCTACTTTGATGGGAAGGCAACACTCTGGCCTTGAAAATGACCCAGAACGACCGTGAACTCTGGGTGAACTGTGTTCATAGTTGAGACAACCTCTCTAAATGTGAAATGTCGTAAATGGATCACTTGAATGGCCTGCAGGGGTTTTAGGTGGTGGAGCATCTTCGAGTCTCAGCTCAAAGGCCATGCTTTATGGATTTTTCAACAAGGGTGATGGTCTGGTTATGAAGGTTCAATTTGTGGAGATCTAACCGAGCTCGTTTTTGCCAATGCATTGAACATGATTTGCATTACCCATTCTCCACCTCAACCCAGTGAACAAGGTAACAAGTTTTTGCGTGCATTCAAAAACACGAGAACATTCAGAACGGCAATTGCCAAAAAACACAAGAAACGTGGTTTAAACAGCAGCCAACACTTTTTATTTAAGACCTGCCCGCCAAAAAAAAAAAAAAAAAACACTTTTATACAAGAAACTTCAACCCTCGTCATTCAACCCGATCATCCTCCTCTATTCTCGGACGTTGTCCAAGTTTTCGTGCGGGTTGGGAGTCGGTTTGGCCGTCCCTTTGGATGAATTATGGCCACCCTTCCTTGAAATCTCCTCCTAAAACAACAAATCTTGTCAATCACAAACACTGAGGTTGCTCTTCCAACATGAACGGATATGAACGTACATGTTTCTCATGGGGATAATTCTCACTAGCAAATCCCCTGTTTTGTCCTGTTCCAAAGTCGTTGGGATGTTCACCTGTTTCTGCCTCATCCTTGAATTCCCTGTCAAAGGAGCCAATAAGGCCGGGGTCTTCGCGTTCGACGGCGAGAGTGGGTTCCTGTTCGCCGTAGGGATATCCGCCAGAGCCGGCGTGAGAGGGGTTCTTTGGTGCTGGCATTTGTGTAGTTTGTGGATTGGATAGACTTGTATAGTGGTAAAATGTAGGTTTTGCAATACTCTTGTTTGTTTTTAAGGCAGTGCAAATGTGAACCGGCCGGATGCTTCCCCCTTTGTCTTTTATATGGGATTACAGATATTTATTCCGCAAGTTTTCGATGCCATTGGGGGGGCAAATGGGTGGGTGGAAAAAGTAAAGCCCACCAAAAGGAACACTCCACACGACGCGATTCTCCAAATGCCATCATCATGATCATCATTTCAACATCAGGACAACCCATTGGAACAAACACAAGAGTGGCATGAAAGTTACCGCCCACCCCCCCCCCCCCCCCACTTTTTATTGGATCCAATGGAAGAATTGAAGAACAAAAAAAGGGAAAAGTAAGGGCTTTCTAGTAAAAAGGGCGGATTGCAAGCAAACGCGCCCCGCCCTCGTAAACATCCCTTTCCAGCATCACATTACACACATCACTTAACACACACAATTGGGAAGGAAATAACCACTGAAACTTTGGAGATGCAAAAGGGCCCCACCACGCAGCCCATCATGAACCCAAAAACATTTATGCATCATCATGGCGTAAAACCGGCACAGAGACGGAAAAAAAAGAAAATGACGAGACATGACGTCTTGTAGAGTTATCGTCCAAAGGAGTCCGGGCTTGACCTTCAAAAGACTGATGTGCTTAAATAGCCGCAAAACAGGTCGAACCATTCCTCTTATCAACCTTGAAACTCAAAAACGTGCGCAAAAGAGGATATCTCACATCTAACCCAACACACCCCAATCACTGCACTTTGTAATCATGTCGACCTCCAACAACAACCGTAAGTCCATTGATTCAAAATTGCAAAAATATGTATTGCAACTTAAAACCTTGTTTTTGAGCAGCCGGTAACTTTGCCAACCGTCCCAAGGAAGAAGTGCGAGAAATTGCCTCAAAGGGAGGACACGCCAGTCACTCATCGGCTGCCAACAACCGTAAGTATTTTGATTGAAACTGCGCATCAAAATGAAACTTTCTCGGCTTATTTTTATCGCATATTTCCCCGTTAACAGCCGGAAACTTTGCGAACCGCCCCAAGGAAGAAGTACGTGAAATAGCGGCCAAGGGCGGACATGCCAGTCACTCTGGTGGATTCGCTTCAATGGATCCCGAGAAACAGCGCGAGATTGCTTCAATGGGAGGAAAAGCCGCCCATGCAAGTGGACATGCGCATGAATTCACTTCCGAAGAGGCTAGAGAAGCAGGAAGGAAAGGTGGACGGGCTCGGGGAGGTGCGCAGGACGACGACGATGAAGAATAAAAAACCCCAACATGTATCTTTGTAAATACAAAAAAATAACTTTGAAAAACTCCTACTTTTGAATTGAAACTCTTGACCGCACGTTAGATAATCATGTCGTAAGCACGTCAAATGAAATGATTGCCATATACAGTTAAATGAGATTCCGTTGCTGAGTTTTATTTGGAGAGCTCCCCCGTCCCCCGTCTTGAGCGTTTCGTCGTCGTCTGTACTTCCGGTCGTTGCATTTGGGTTTTGGGTTTTTGGTCTGTAGAGCGGTCTTGTCGAGCATGTACGGGTGGGCAGTATGGTTTCTTGTCGTGCTCGTGCTCGTGCAACATGTCGACGCGAGAAACGTCCTGTCAATACCCCGCAATCCAAAGAGTCGAAAGGTTGGCATTGTCAGGTACGGCCGAGCAATTTGGAACTGTCACAATGGTGTCCGCAAGAGAGAACGCTAACTCTTGGCTTGATTAGTCTGAACTTTCAGTTGAAGCAGAAAGCTCTGGACGCGAATGTGACTGGACAAACGACTGTTATTGCAGACAGCGTCTCCCACACGGTACGGTGTTGACGTCTTTCACTTTTCGTCAGCAAATCGTATCTGGGTCAATACAACTAAGTCGTTGCTTTACTACGTTCTATAGCTCATTACCACCATTGGTGTTGGGACGCCTGCTCAAGTCATGGCAGTGCAAATTGACACTGGATCCAGCTTGTTTTGGCTGCGAAGCTCGAAATGTAGAGGCACAAGTTGCTCTGGGCAACCTGTCTATGATAATACAAAGAGCACGTCATATCTCCCTCCGGCACCGGCGACGGCATTGACAGGGCCACAAAGAAGGTCGATCGTATATGGGGATAACACAAAAGTAGAATGTCAACTGGGAGCGGTACGGCATGCGCGAATATCTGGAGATTGAAATCGGTTGAGCTAACAAGATTGGATCTCGTGTAGGATACCGTTATGCTGGGAACCCTGGTTATACCCAATCAGACTCTCTGCGAAGCTGATGTGATCCAGACAACAACTGGATCCTCTGACGGATTGATCGGATTAGGTCCCCCAGGAGCAGACAGTATGTGAAACACGTCTTTCCAAAATGCATGCTAAAGAATTCTTACCCACTTTTGCCTCTGGATACTCAGCCGCTACGGACGTATTCAGGAACATGATAGCAAGCAAAACAATATCCAAGCCGGTTGCCAGCTTCTGGTACAACCAGTCCCGGCAGTTTTCCGACACAAATGCCGGGCAGATTACCTTTGGCGGCATGGATTCGAGCAAATTTACTGGAAGCTTTACTTGGTTTCCCATTCCAATCACGGGGCGCAATCACTGGTCAACTACCTTTGAGGGCATCACATTAGATTCTGCGCCATTAACACAAAACCGAACAGGAATGGCCATCTTTGATACTGGTACGACATTGGCCATAATACCATCGGACACACTATCAGCTATTGTACTAGCCGCGAACGCCAAGCAACTCCCGAACCAGAGCCTATATGAAATCCCGTGTGACAAGGTCTCTCGTATACCACCCGTCACATTCCACATTGGCCAGAGGCGCATTACACTCTTTGCCGAACAACAAGTCTTTGTCGTCGATGGAACATGTTTCCTTATTTACGCGGCATCTACATCAAACCTTAACGTGGATGTGATTCTCGGTGCCCTGTTTTTGAGACATTTTTATACCGTGTTTGATTTCGGGGCCTCCCGGACGGGTTTGGCGATTTCTGCAGGACAGGTTGCGAATTCGTTACGTCTTACTGGGAAGAGTGCGGGGAGCCGGGTTAATGTGGACGTCAGATGGGCTGTTGTATTGGGATGGATGGTGCTATCATCGTTGTTGATGTGAGCTTGGTTGCGTACCTTGGGCGTATATTAGGACGTTTTGTATACAAAGGAGGGTATTATCTTGTTGCTAAACTAGATATTTCGATAGATTTGTACATTTAGATGTTGTATACTAGTAGAGGCTGTCGGTATCGTTGTATTGGAGAATTGTGTTGTTATGGATGGGTTTATGGATAGGGTATATAGTACGGATGGGATCTGGATGCCTTTTTTGTTTTTTTTTCAGATGAGATACAAAATAGAAAAAACTCGTTATCGGTCGTCCCAAGCAGGGATATGGACACTTCGACCATTTGCATTCATATCTGTACGCTATGCCAGACAAGCCTCGCATTTCTCACAACAACAACAACAAGTTTCGTATGTAAAAAAAAAAAACCATCCCATCGTTATCAACGGGACACGATATCCTCTCCATCTTTGCCAACACCAACTCCATCCTCTTCTACAAGCACTTTTTCTTTCATATCCCCCAAATCTGGGACGAATTCATTCGTATAATTAGGTTTGAATCCCTCTTGCACCACACCCAAATGTTTCGCATAGTTGGTCACTTTAGCCCAATCCCGATGAACATTTTCACCCGTCTTTGAAAAGTAGACTGCACTCCTCTCGTACATGCTGTGATTGACAGGAGAATCCATGGCGGGTTTCATTTCCACAAATAGTTTCCAGGCTTCTTTTGGGTTGGCTAGGATAAAGTCCATTGCTGAGCGAACGGCACGCATGAACCCTCGCACCTTTTCAGGATGATTTTTAATAAAAGTGTCGTTGGCAATGTAGAGGACGGAACAGAAGCAGCAGCAACCGAGTTCTGCTAGTTCGTCGATCCGGAGCATACCGACGTTGGAAGGGGGGAGGCCGAGGCTGGCGGAATGGTGTTCGAGTTGTACTTGTTGAATGTTTTCGAGGCCGATTCCTCCATCGATTTGGGAGTTGATGAGGGCGGATGTGACGTTCATTCCTACTCGAACAGCTATGGATTTTTGTGGTTTAGATATTTTTCTAAATGGGAGACAATGTTCAACCCCATTAAATTTTCCAAAATGTATATACCAACCAGTATAGTCTTGTTCACTCATTCCAAACCTCCTCATCAGTTCATCCACAATAACTTTCCCAAATTCACCAACATACCCAATCTTTTTTCCTTTCAAACTAGCGATATCCTCGCTAATCCGTCCCTGATGCTTCAAATAGACAATACCCGTAAAAGGCTCATCCAAGAGCGTACCCACACTAGTGACGCCGTATCCACGGGCTTTGGCGGCAATGGTATGAATCATGGCTTTACAGCCCATATCAATCTTGCCGGACCCAATGAGTTCAGTGACATCGGAGGGGTCAGATGGTTCGAGGATGGCGAGTGTGAGGTTTTCGCGGGTGAAGAAACCGAGTTTTTGGGCGAGGTAGATGGGGATGTGGTAAGGAGTGGGTGCCCAGTTGAGGAGGAAGGTGGTTTTTTGGGTGGACATTTTGTTCTGTTTTTGTTTTTGGTTGGGTTTTTTTACGGTTTGGGGTTTTGTGTGGAGGGGTGAGAGCTCAACTGCCCTTATTTTTATAGTAGACCCAAAACCTGCACACTAGGAACCTTTCTCCATTACGCCCATCCAAACCCCCCGGCATCTTATCAACCTTCCGCCTACATTTAGATGTGGGGGCTCAACTCCATCCCCCCATGCCCATCCCCCCATCTTTGGTATTTCATGGATGGGCGTTCACCCATTAAACCAAGTTTTTTTTTTTGAAAAAATGGTTTACGAGGTTCTTTGGGCGGGGCGGGGCGCTGACTTTGCGATTCCCCTTACCCAATAAAAAAGGGTACTTTTGTCATGTCGCGCGTTTCTTTGGTCGTTTTGTTGGGTCGTGTGTGCAGGAGTAAGTGTGTCCTTGAAAGTGTTTTGTTTGCGGGCGTTTCTTTTTGATGATGGGCGTTTTTGAACAGGGTTGGGCGTTCTCGTCTTTAAGCAAATGGGCGTCCTTTGGGGCGTAGCTCCTTTATTTTGTTGAACACGCGCGGTTGGATGTGAAGTGTTTGCGGTTTTGTCGTCGTTTTTGTCGTCCGTCGTCGGCGTTTGTGGGGGGGCGTTCATGACGACGAATTCAAAAAAGATCTTGATGGTTTTTCTTTTAAAAGTGTGTTGGTTCACAAAGGCCAGTCGAGCATTTATCCACCGATTGACAACCCGATAAACTTGCTCGATTTCGCGACATTGGGTGAACTGGTAATTCATATCAGCTTTAGGTCTGTGAGGGTACCAAGCCCTTTGTAGATGCCCTTGAGGCTTCAAAAGGCAGCGATGCACTGTTGCGATGCAGGGCAGGGCGTATGTGAGTGGGCAGATGTGTCGACAGTGTGCTCAGCACAACGATTCATGGCATACAGACTAAATTGCTACACAAGATGTAAGTCATGTCAATGTATTTCAATATCGGATATGCACAAGGGTATATGGACAAAAAAATGCAGTGTTTCTAATCCGTAATAGAAACCTCCCCTCCCCCATCGCAAAAAAAATATATAAATATTCCACTGCCAATGTTTTACCACTCCAACTCTTTCTTTCCACATCCTGTCGCACATCCCGAATTCACAATTTCAATTCCACCGTCCGCCTTCACGTCATCCCCTTCTCGAATCATCCATAATCCTGTTCCAAGCTCTGCATCGAGAGTCTCTACAGAGGGTAAGAGCAACCACACGCCCTTGTCGTCTGCCTTGACAGAAAAGGTGCGAACCGAGTAGTCTTCACCCGAGAGACATGAGCCGTCAACGAGAGAAAAGTTTTTCTTGTGATTTGGGCAGGAGATTTTTGGGATGGACTTTTGGGTGCCGGTTAGGGATCCAGATAGGACAAAGGCACGCTTGTGTGGACACATCTAAGAAGCAAAAAGTGTTTTTACAATGTGAGCTTGATTTGAAGCCATTTTAACATTTATAGGGAAACCACCTACGTTTTGAGTAGCAAACCACTTTGTCTCGCCATCGATTTCCATCCTAAAGACGGCCAATTGGGTCTGCCCGTATTTGACGGTCGCACCGCCTTCTTCAGGAAAGTCTGTCACCGAACCCACACGGATCCACTCCTCTTCTTTACTAACGGTCGGCTGGGCTGGCTTGGTGAAAACCGGAAGAGGTAACTTTTCAACCTTTTTGGGCCAATTGGCCGGTCGTCGTTGTCCTCGCTCAGTTATGGTGTCAATGACAACTTCGTTTTCGGGCGTGTTGACGAATTGAGCAAATTCCGCTCGGCGAACAGGATCCTCGACGACTGTTTTCCATTCACTTTTTAAAAAATTAATCAGTTTCGGGCCTTTTGGAACCAAAATTCCTAGACTTGCCCGATACTCACCATTGATACGTATCAACCAAGTACTGCATCTGCATCTCCAATTCCTCCCCAATGCCCAAACGATCATCCACGACCACACTCCTCAGATAATCAATACCTCCTTCCAGCTTCTCCAACCACCTTGCAGTCCGCTGCAACCGATCCGCGGTAGTTATATAAAACATCAAGAAGCGGTCCAGATATTTGATCACCATCTCCTCGCTAACATCGCCGGCGAGGAGGACAGCATGTTTGGGACTCGACCCGCCGTTTCCGCACACGTAGAGGTTGTACCCCTTGTCAGTGGCAATCAGACCAAAATCTTTCGATTGCGCTTCAGCGCATTCGCGAATGCAGCCTGATACACCGCCCTTGAGTTTGTGTGGTGATCGGATTCCCTTGTATCTGTTTTCGACGCGAACGGCGAGACCCACAGAGTCGCCTATTCCATATCGACACCACGTGCTTCCGACGCAACTCTTGACCGTTCGGAGAGCTTTGCCATATGCATGGCCGGATTCAAACCCAGCCTTGACTAGCTCTTCCCAGATGGAGGGCAGGAGATGTTTGGGTGCGCCAAAAAGATCGATACGCTGCCCTCCAGTGATCTTGGTGTAGAGACCGTATTTGGATGCGACAGCGCCAATGACAGAGAGTTTGTCTGGTGTAATTTCTCCTCCTGGGATTCGGGGGACAACAGAGTAAGATCCACCGCGCTGGATGTTGGCGAGGTATCGATCATTTGTGTCCTGGAGGGGAGCATGCGGCTTGACGAGGATATGGTCGTTCCAGAGCGAGGCAAAGATGGATGCAAACGTGGGTTTGCAAATCTCACAACCATTCCCACCAGTTCCACAGGACCGCATAGCTTCTTTGAATGTTCTAATCTTTCTGACCTTTACAATGTCAAACAACTCTCGTCGTGAATACTTGAAATGCTCACACAAAAACACTTCAACAACTTTTCCGCTCTTTTTCATTTCAGCGTTGAAAATGTCTGTGACGAGGGGGAGACATCCTCCACACCCGGTACCCGCCTTGGTGCAGGTCTTGACGTCCGCAATAGAGCAACACCCCTTCTTCGAGACGGCATCAGCAATATCCTTTTTCAAAACGTTATTGCAGGAGCAGACTTGGGCATCGTCGGGAAGGTCATCGTTGGATTCGTCAGCCTTTTTGCCAAGGATCAGTTCACCAGGAGGTGATGGGAGGACTTTTCCCGATTTGGAGAACGAGAGGAAGCGGGTGTAATCCGACGTATCACCTACGAGGATACCACCGAGAAGTTTTGTGCCGTCCTTGGTAAACAACAGGCGTTTGTAAATTCCGGCAAATGGATCCCGGTAAACGAGAGGAGAACAAATTTCGGGGTCGGCAAAGTAATCGCCAAAACTTGCTACATGGACGCCTAAAAGTTTGAGTTTGGTAGACATGTCCGCTCCGGTGAACGTGCGTTGAGGTCCATTGACGAGATTGATGGCGACCGTTTCGGCCATTTCGTATCCTGGTGCGACAAGTCCGTAGACCATTCCGCCGTGCACAACGCATTCCTAAAAGCAATAAGACAACATTAGTCATTTTACACCATCTCGAAATTGTACCGATTGAAAGCAGATACTCACGCCAATAGCCCAAACCCCTTCTGCGCTGGTCTTTAATTCATCATCTACAAGGACACCTCCTCTCGGATGTGTCAGAATCCCGCTCGCTTTTGCCAACTCATCTCTTGGCTTAATGCCAGCCGCAACCACCACGACATCGGCATCGACTCTCTCCTCATCATCGACAATCACCTGCGTGACACTGTCCAGCTCTTGACCATTGACATCTTGTCCGACAAATCGTCGAATATTGGCATTCACACGGCACATGACGCCGATCTTGCTCATTTCATTTTGCAACAGTTGGGCACCTTCCATATCCAATTGCCTGTTCAATAGGCACGGGTTCCGTTCGATGACGGTTGTTTTTAGACCAAGATCCACACATGCCTTGGCGGCTTCAAGTCCCAACAGCCCTCCTCCAATCACCACTCCCGCCTTTTTGTCTTTGGCGGATGCAACAATGAGTTCCAAATCCTTGACTGTTCGATAGACATGGACGCCTTTTAGCTCTTTTCCGATAATTGGCGGCATGAAGGCTTCTGATCCCGTTGCCAAGATGCAGTGATCGTAGGGTACGCTCATCCCGTTTTCGCCCGTCACAATCTTGGCCGTGGTGTCAATGTGAGTGGCTTTGGACATGATGATGGTAATGTTTTGAGCAGTGTACCACTCGGGATGTTGGATAATGAGCGTTTTCACCGCCCGATGCGTAAACCATGATGTGAGGTTGACTAGAAAGAAAGTAAGTTTTCCATCTCGCCCAATCATAAAGGAGAGAAAGCTTACCCCGATTGTACGCAACCACATCTTCTTCACAAAATATATGGAGCTCAAACCGCCTGTCCACATCCAATTCAATCAGCTTTTCGCAGAATCGGAGTCCAACCATGCCCAAGCCACAAACGACGACGCGTTCGCGGACGGGATAGGAAGCGTACTCGGCAACCGACGGTGGCATTTTGGAAAGAGCAGATTTCCAACAATGGCTGTTCTTGACCAGTAAAGAATTAAAAGAAAAAGACGTGTGGAAAATGCAATGGAACTGTCGCTGGTGGGGGACAAAAGATCAATCTGCACTTTATATATGCGTCGTATATGCATGTATCCCCCTTCCATTTCCCCATATCTTATCTTACAAGACAAAACACAGCAACCATTCAAAGCATCTTATCTGCCATCGTAAAACCCGCTGATAAAAAACGCTCCCAACCCCGCCATCCTCGCTGTCTCCCAGAGATAACGTCTCCCTCTCGAGATAACTAGAAGATAAACAAGACTTATCTGTCACGTGGCTTTGGAACATTCACGTGCTGTCACGAGGCTCTCATCTACTGTACTCGGGATGCTTGCACAGATGGATACTATCAACCCTTTTACAAAAGACTATTCACAAATAATTGTCCCTTCTCCCTCACTCTCCATAAAAAGAATAAAAAAGAAATATACACATCAAAATCAAACCAACTAACAAAGCATCACACTGAATCCTTGAACCCAAACAAGGCTCTCAGATCATTCAACCTCCGCTGCTGCATCTCCTCCTTGTCCTTTGCACTCGTACCCTTGCGCCGTCCCTTCTTTCCAGCCTCAACAACACCTTCCTCCCCAATCGTCCGCTCTCGGAACGCGGTAGCCACCAGTTCCCGTTTCTTTCGTTTGAGCGCTTCAATGACTTCCTCAATCGTGCCTTCCACCACAAATCGAATCACGTGTACTTCACGGGTTTGTCCCATGCGGTGGACACGGTCTTGGGCTTGGTCTTCGACTGCGGGGTTCCAGTACGGTTCCAGAATGTACACACGAGAGGCTGATGTGAGATTGAGGCCTACTCCGCCTGCTTTGAGAGAGACGAGCATGACGGTCACAGAGGGATCCGTCTTGAAGCTTTCCATCGCGTCTGTCCGGTCCTGCCGCGACATTTTCCCATCCAGTCGAACAAACCCAAATCCATACGTTCGCAGTGAGGGCTCCAAAAGGTCGAGCATGTTGGTCCATTGGGAAAATACAACGGCTTTGATAGGTGCTTCTCCCCTTTGAGTATACTCTGACCGTACTTGGATCAAATCACTCAACAGTGTGCGGACTTTGGTACTCATGCCTGGCGGAGAGCTCTCTCCAGGGGCATTGTGATGGGCTGCTGCAACAGCTGCTGCAAAGGCGTCATCGATCCCTTGTGCCTGTATAAGCTAGTCAGATATGGTTTACATGTTTTACAGAAAAAGAATACAAACTCACCGCGTCAATATCCTTGATTTCTTTCAAATCCGCTTTTCCTAATCGAGATTGGCACATGGGACACGCCATCCCTTCTTTTCCTTCCCCAAGAACGGCACGCACACATTCATTACAAAACCTAGCCAACCGGACATTAGACTCCATCTTGACAAGTAACCCTAGTCTGAACAACTTACATGTGCCCACACCGCGATACGACAACCGTCCTTTCACCACCACCGTCAACCGACAGGGAACACACACAGCACTTGTCATCACCCGCGTCTCGAAGGAGTGACAATAGATGCGCCGCCCTTTCGGATGTTAGGACAGGCATATCCTCGCCTTTTTCCATTTCTCCAATCGTCTCGCCTGGTCAAGCGACTAAGGCTTGAGCATTCCATTCAAAAGGTCACACAAATACAATTCAAGAACCTACCAACGTCCCCTTGATCGCGGTACAAGGCTGGATGCGTCACAACTTGTCTCAGCCGCAGCAAAAGCTCCAAGAGTGTAGCGTAATGCTTAAACACCCGACCTGAATCGTCCAATTCCTGAAAAACGTTACGCGCCCGCTCATAGACCCGGTCATAGAGTGCTTGTTCGGATGCGTCAAGGGTGAGTTTGAAGACGGAAATGTTCTTTGGTGGGAGAGACAAAATAGGTTTGCCATCAATCATTTGATGTTTGGTTCGACGAAGAGTGATGAGTTTCATGACCGTCTTGTAGACAGAGATGGATCATGTGTGCGTGAGATAGTGCGGCATGTAGTACTCTACGATCGTGGCGGGACCTCACCTGTAACCGCGAGACAGCAACCTCGGATCGATTTTTCAGAGGCTTCATGATGAAATGACTAAAGTCCCTCCAATGGTTGAACGGCTCCAATCCCAAGAATCTCAACAAGCTAAACAAGTCTACACAAGAGATAGTATAAGGGTCTGCATCTAACCAGAGGACGGTTTGAGCATTACACGTACCGTCGATCTTATTATGAATCGGTGTTCCCCTGCAACACAATAAAAGCAAGGATATCAGCAAATGGACGCCCGAGTACAATCATAGCATCAAGACACTCACGTCAGGCACCAACGTCTTTCAGCTCTCAGGGCACATGCAGCCTTCGCTTGATGCGTACTCCGTTCTTTGATCACATGAGCCTCATCCTGACAAAGGATTGTACAATGAGTAGAACGTCTCACTTGATCGAATGCATCCCTCCACGCACCAAGACAATACGTAACCAATAAACAGACTGCAAGGGAGACTGCGGAGACTGGGGAGCAGACGAATCGACTTGCTTTGATCGAGCTTTCTGGTTCTATGTACAAATACATCGAAATTTAACACTGCTGCGGCGCTAAAGTGCCAGGATAACTTTTGGTCAACAAACCTTTCCGTACTCCAGTGACAGCACATTATACGTAGTGAGAACCACGTCCTAATAGACACGAACCAAAGAATTAGCGCCAAATTCACGAATCCTCACCCATAATACGCAAGGAGATCATACATAATTGGCCAACACCGTAGGATCTTGGCACCGATTTGGACCGTGATATACGTAGATTTTAACAGCACCTTCCTTCACATGGGATCCAAACTGCTCTTCCCAGTTCGCTACAGTACTCAAAGGGCAGACGATCAATGTTGCACGAGATGGAATTTCTCCTCCTACGGGTGGTGGGGATGGGGGTGGGACTTGACGGCCAGGGAGGAATGGGTACGGGTCGGGTGTGCGCTGATTTCGATGTTGGAGTTGCTCGTAGCGAACAGGTTGAGATGGTTGATTTATAAGTATTAGGGAAATCAGTTCGATTGTTTTGCCGAGTCCCATGTCATCTGTGTTTTTTTTTTAAAACGGACTCAGATACCGATGACCAACATTAACATGACGAAATTTCACTGCATACCTGCTAATATACCGCCCAATGCTTGAGCCGGCTCCACGTGCACAGCGTCACCCGTAACTGTATTCCGATATTTCCCGTTTTCATAGGCCCACAACGACCGTGATCGCTGAGACAAGTCCCGAAAGTCGACACGGCGCTCACGCTCAAGCATAAAGTGAAGAGCTTGCTTCTGATGCTTGTATAACGGAGTCAATAATCGTTTATCGGGTTCAGCCTCGGGGAGATCCTCGGCTGCCGTAAGGGACATGTAAACGGCATCAATTTGACTTTTGACGTCGTCATTTGTGGCTTGCGCTACTCGTTCGGGTCGGTACAAGGCACAAGGGAGACCCAGTGGGGGTCCCATTGCACTTGACGCAGCTCTCTGCGGATTGAAATATCGGACTTTGAGCTGACAGGTTTTGCTAACCTCTTCCAGCTGAATATTGAGTCGGGAGAGAATCGCGCCTATTGCTGCTGCAAGCTGGATGGGACCAATGACGAACAATTTGAGCGGTGCTGTGTATTTCTGGGATTGAGAGAAAAACAACCATGTGAATTTTACGTGACTGCCTACATTTGTTTCCAATTACTTACGTTATGCTGATACCGCGGAATGTTTGCCTCCAATATCAAGCTTCGGTAAAACGGGGCAAGGGCCAAACTGACGTCCTCCTTTAGTTTCCCTAGCTATCATTCAATAGAGAGATAAGAAAACAATCTGGATAGAAACTAATTGAATCCTCGACGTACCCTCTGTCCATCCAGCGTGAGCACATGAAACGGCAGAGCATGTTTCGTATACGATCCAGTCGTCTCTGGAACAATTCGCACTCGTAGGCACTTTTCTGTTCCGCTGCACTGTCTGTATACGTCATAGTTGAGAGGCTGAACCAGGCTACTAATAATCCCATAGCACACCATCTCGGGACTCGACAGTGAGGATTTGGGTTCACTAGCAGCTCGTCGTTTCAGTTTGGCTTCCTCCGAGGCATCAATATCTGTTAAATCGACCACTTCGTAAGGGGCAGGTGATGTGTCATCTATTACATGGACTTCGGATTTCGGATGTTGGAGGGGAGAAGAGTGCTGGGAGTATTGGCGAGGTGGGGACATGATGGAAGATGTAAATGGCGTTGAAAGCGGCGGTGGGAGATGGGACGGACGTGGAGGTGGCAAGTAATAGGGATGCGTTGGATGTGAATATTTGCTGAATGGACCGCTGCTGACGGGTTGTGGTGTGTGGTACGGATTTCCTGGTCCGAAACAATTCATGGGTGGAGCAGAACGCCCAAATTCGCTCTGATAGTCGACGCGGCGCCGTGGAGAGTAGCAGTTGATAGATTCTGCCTTGCGCTTTTGTGGGAGTGGCGAATCTACAAGGAAAATATCATCAACTTGTTTCTCTATTAGAGTATTACTGAGCGGACATACCATCAACAAAGACTACATCAGATGAATTCCCATCAACTTCATCGCTGGGAAGATCAGTCAAATCGATCGTTTCTCGTTTGGTAGTTGCACGCCGCGGACTATTCTCTGCATTATAGGGACCCACCCCAGGGTCCAAAGGGCCCGGTCTCTGTGACTCTGACCAATCCCATAATCTCTTTAACGCATCCCCGCCAGGATCAATTGCAACTTCTCTCCCTCCTGTAGACTTTTCCGACCCATCAGTCCCTTCGCTCGCTTGTCTCGAATTCATCATCGATTGAGCAGAAGAAGTACTCCACTTGTCCCTTTCCCCTCCATTCCAGTGTCCAAAAGAACCAGGTCGGTCGTCCATAAAAGTCGTCAACCGGCCGTCCGCAGACGGAGCCGAAGAACAAGCCCCATTGGATCTGTAGTCATACGACCAGCTATTCGAATCAGGCCACCGGGTCGGGCTTGTACTACAAGTTCCGTTTCTATCATCTTCAAATGGGCCACGATAGTCGGAATAGCTACCGTTGGATAACCCGGGGTGAGGTTCAACTGGCTGGAGCCGCTCACCAAAGGTTGTGTTCCGGTCATCCGCCCAGTTATCGACGGGTGAAGAAGACTGCGTCTCTGTTTGTGCAATAGGCGGGTTTGTGCTCATGGGAAAAAGGCTGGGAATGTAATTCGAATTGCAAATGTTTGGTGCAAAGTCAAAGTAGTTACGCAACGTCGGCTAAATCCCTCGTACTTGGAAGATGCCGTCCTATTCCGTCATATGTTCTTGCGTAGAAGCAGTATTAACGTCCAGAAAGAAATGCAGTTGCCTCCAATGGGCAGTGTCAGCGTCAAATCGTTCAAAAAACGAGCGCAATGGCTCCGCTGTAACCCCGACCTCAGCCGATATCGCCCTTTCGCAATGTGCGCGTTCAAAAGGGCTTACTATCCTCATTGCCATGTGATCAACTGAGCCACCCACGTGAATTAGTCAGCGATCGGACTTTTGTTTTTTGTTTATCTTTTTTTTTCAATGGATGTTGGACGGATATTGTCATGCAAAACTGCGCAACGGGAAAATGGTTGTGTCCAAGGGTCATACAAAGAGATGATGCAGTCATGGACTATGATTGTGACTTTGCGTCAAAGAAATCCAACTGATAACGCCTGACAGAGAGGTCACATATTCGGCAAATGCAAGCAATCTCAACGATAACTATTGTTGAGGTATCAGAAGAAAACCCAATTACTACTCTAATATCGCCATTAATCCGACTATCACTACCACTATTACCACTTAATGAACAATTTACAACTTAATCTTAAAACGTTACATCAAAAAACTACATACACATGGCAACTGCAACGAATTACAGTCTGCCGAAAAAGGAAAAACAACATTTCTTTTCGTCATATGAGATCAAGGCTATCAGTCGATTAGAATAAAGTACTTGGCGTATTCGATTTTCTTAGTTATATTGGTACAAGCCCAATGCATTTCTTGCTGATGACATAAAACGCTTGTCAAGGAAGATAAATAGGAATGGGTTTACGGCCTAATACAGAGATGACGGTGAGTTTGACAAACGACACAACTTGAAATGCATAGAGGTGTGACACATACTGAGTTGGTGTACGCCATGATGGCTCCCATTCCAGTAAGATTCGCCGGGGATGGCTTGCTGGTAAACGTTTCATAGGCCACCACTCCCAACACCCAAAATCCCCACGACACAGAAAAGAAAGCCACAAGAGTGACAAACTTGAAGACCACCGCTCGCTCCTCTTGCTGTTCTTGTTCCATCAACTGCCCTCTTTCCCTTCTTCTTCGTATTCTTTCTGATCGATCTGTTTGACTGCTACGCCCAACACCCATTTCGAGAACATCTGATACAGCGCTGTCCTCTTTTGATCGCTGTACGCCTAATTCGGCTGGAAATGTCGCGCTCCATTGAGAGGAAAGGGATGACCCAGTTGTTGCGGAGCCCAATGACCGGACGGTGAGCCGTGCAATGCGGGCACGCACTCGTCGGAATTTACGGTATATTGTGCCATAGCAAAGGGCCATCACCGTCAGGAAGAACACGTAGCAGGTGAGGGTAAAATAGGCGACACTTTTCATCAGGGGTGTTTGTATGAACCATGGAGCGTCGCAGTATGTGTGGGTAGCTGCAATGATTGCGCCGCCGGCTGGGCGAGAGGCCAACATGAGCCATGTGGAGAATGCTATAAAAATAGACAGTGTCATGACAAAGAGCACATATCTCATCTGGCCAAAAACTCAGGTACGTACAGATTGCGACCGACCAAACCAAGACGATGATGTACATGATGACGGATGACGGGCTTGGCCTCCTAAAATGTTTGGCAAGAGCGTCAGTGACGCCGTTCGTGCAAGGCGAGCCACAGCGGATAAAGACACTAGATGACTTACTCATGCACAATATGGAGCCATCGGTCGACCGAAATCCACATTAGGGTTTGCATAGATACCGCAATTCCCAAAGCAGCAAGGAACAAGACAATTTGACACCCAGCTGGTCCGGTTGCGAATCCGCCGGCGATACCATTCCACAATTCTGTAAATCCTGCTGACCCGCCCCACAAGAAATCCGCTACCGCGAGGTTCAGGATCTTTGCAAAAATGCAATGTCAGTACTCTCAATAATTGCTTTAACAAAACAACAAAGGTTATACCAAAAAGGTTCTCGCTTCTCTTAGCCCGCGGTCAGTGGCAAACAGATAGAAGATGAAGCTATTTCCGCATACATTCACGATGTTTACTGCGAGCGAAGTAAAGTTTATCGCTTTTTCACCGGGACTGTGGGGAATCCAACTACCGTTTGAGAAATCTTCCAAAGGCGGCCCGCCTTGGGAGGAGATGACCATGGATGCAGATTGCTAGGATGAAAGAGAATTGAAGATAGAGAAAGGAATGCCAGGTCCAGATATTTTATTTTCGTAGTAATCACAGTCCAAGCCGCCCAAGAGGTAAGACAGTAGGGACAGGGAGGCCAGGTTGCAACCAGAATTCGTGAAGGCAGGCTATCGGTGTAATCTGTTATTTCCTTCCTTCGGAAGCATTGGCGACCACAAGAATGGAGAAATGGTGCCAAATTGTTATGTGAGCCAAGAAATAGTAGCAACGGTCAAATGGCGAATCCCTGATGGAATTGCGGATTGTACAAGGTATATAGGACAGCCAGGATTCACGGTTTGAGTGCAGAGACTGAAAATATCAGCCCACTGTGCACGACAGCATAATGATATTTCAAGTAGCAAACAAACAAAAAAAAAAAAAGGCTGGCCAACTGGACGATCATTAGACGAGAGCAGCTGGAAATCAGGGGGAATGATGTCGTACTAGCTCCACCGGGTGGGTGCGGACACTTTCCCTTGAAGGCATATGGCAGCTGGTGTGTGGGTAACAAGCTGCCCAAAGATTTTTTTGAAAGAAACTTTCCGGAACACAACCCGTCCAACCCAACAAAAGGCGAGTACGAAAAGGCAAGCCGAATCTGGTTAAGTACGCGAACAAACGTAACGCTGCCCCCAGATCACAGCTGAGCACCCATTTCAAAAAGCATATGTTGTCTCTTTTTTTGGCTTTGGACGATTTTCACACTTTTTGAGCAACTTTCCTTTGTCTTGTGTGTTTTGAGCCCCAATTTTATTCGTTGTGACGACACAACAAAACGTTTGGAACAAAAGCAAAGCCATGAACATCCGAGGGTGTTTTATGCTTTGTCTAACGTGTTACGATTGCTTTTTTCCTGCTTTATTTCTGGCCACATCGTTCAAGGTTTCCGAACGATGCCCGTCCTTTTTTTTTTTCTTTCATTTGGACCTTGGCCGTTTTGCACCAAAAAACAGCCACTTTTGAAGAGGCAAAGTACCAAAATGCAAAAGAGCAATGGATGAGCTGATATTTTATTCCTTTGCACTCGTTTAACCCCAATGAACTACTCGCATATTGCGCTTACTTTGGTGTCCTTGGGGGAAATGTCACACTTTTGCAACCGTTTCAACTACAAGTGTGAAATGAGATGTCCGAAAGGTAACACGTGATTTGCAAGTTCGAATCTCTCTCAAGACAAAAAGTCGAGTGCGCAATCTCTTTTTTTGTTGCGATTGTTAACGTTCATTGCTAGCTTTTGTGAATCAAGGCGTCAAGCATTCCCATCGATCGCGGGGATGCTCGTTGGTTTTATACCGTTCTTGTAACGAACGCGACCGCTGCATGTCCAATGACCTTGACATGTTGGAATGCCCGAGACGCCCGAGACTCGCTCGAATGAAACGGTCGTAAACCATCAAACCATTGCAAAAAAGACCAAACACAATGCTTTCCAATTCCTATGCGCATTCAACACAACCAAAAAAAACACACATGCCCCTGAAGAAAACGACTAATCAGAATAGCATGTCATTTTCCAGACAGATGACATCAGCATTACACGTGATTCCGGATCGGCACGCTCTCGCCTGACTTGACCCTTTGGTTTGAACTGCAATCCCTGGGGGAGGTCCGATGGGACAGGAGAAGGATGAGCACGCTTCTCTTGAGCAATAACGACATTGAATGACGACTACCTGGCTTTCCAATGGATGTAGTATTGTTGTTACTTGGATTCCTGCTCGAACGCGCCTGGGCTCTTCCGGTTCCCGTAGAGTCATCAGGCCAAATAGGCGCGCAAACGCTACCCGATGTTAGCACCAAACTCACCGTTCCTTGGGCGGATGCTGTTATTGGTGCTTCCTACTTTGCCATTCCGGTAGAACTGGCCTTCTTTGTCTTCAAGCTCCCATCAACGACTTTGTATCAAAAATGCGTAGGGGGACTCTTTGTTGCATTTATTCTATTTTGCGGAATCGGGCACTTTCTGGATGCCAGCCATATGGGCGTTGAATGGGTTATTGCCGATAGATATCTGACGGCAGGCGTCTCCGCCATTACAGCTATCGCAAGTCCGTATGTCTTGAATTACAGCGTGGAGGCCATCAAGGGATTCTCGGAAGAGTCGAAATTGGTGGAAAAGCAGCGGGATATGCTGGCAGACGCACAGGCGCTGACCCACCTTGGCAACTGGGAGCTAAGAGAGGACGAAAAAACTGGCGTCCGGTGGATTAATGCATCCGACGAGTTTTTCCGAATATTTGGCATGGAACCGGATACATATGAAGCCAACAGGATCACTTACGATAGATATTGGAAGTGTGTCGCGCCAGAGGATCGAGAAAAGATTGACAAGGCGGTTAGCGAAGCTTTGTTGAATGGAGACTCATACCACATCATACAGCGGATTCGAAGGGAGTCGGACAGGAAGGAGGTCTATATTCGCGGATATGGAAAGCCTGTGATCCGCGACGGAAAGATTCAAGGGCTCCGTGGGTTCGTATCAAGTGTACAATGGTGTTCTTTGACAATATTCAGCTTCTAACGTTATGGCGATTGACTGCAGGACGGCGCAAGATATTACCTCCCAAGTCTTTGCTGAAATGGAATTGACTAGGGCAAAGGAAGAGGCGCTCATTGAATCCAAGCACAAAGACGTGGTGAGTTTTTGGACTGTACTTTGTATTTGCTGTTGAGTTTTACTTTCTTATTCCGAGATGCCACGTGAATAGTTTCTAGCAACCATGAGTCATGAATTGCGCACTCCTCTCACATCCATTATTGGACACGTCGAGCTAATGGACGAAACACCCATGGACGAGACCCAAAAAGAGTACATGTCCAACGCTAGACGGGCTGCAACCACGCTCTTATCCTTGATCAACGATATCCTTGATTACAGCAAGCTGACCGCTGGAAAGGTTGATTTAGATCTACGTGTAACCAGTGTAGCCGAGATTCTGGATGATGTTCGCGCCATTTCTAAAGATCTTGGAAAGGAGGTTACTCTACGAGTCGACTCGTACGATGGGCCCAACGTGATTGGCGATTCCACTCGACTGAAGCAGATTTTGTTAAACCTTGTCAGCAATGCTGTAAAGTTTACAATGCCTGGTGGATACGTCTTTGTTACCAACACGTGGACAGTGGACAATGCCGACAGAGTGAACCTCACCATATCGGTCCGAGACACAGGCATTGGTATGTCGGAGCAAGTAATACAACGGCTGTTCAATCCGTTTACCCAAGCAGACGCATCAACGAGCCGCCGATTTGGTGGGACGGGATTGGGATTATCGATCGTCAAGAAGCTCGTAAATGCCATGGATGGGTCCATCGAAGTAACTAGCGAGGAAAATAAGGGATCAACTTTCACAGTCCTTTTTAAACTGCCTAAAGCGCACGTCCTTCCACAAGAGGTGCCTGTTCCCGACAAGATGGGCAGCATGCGTATCCTTGTCGCTGAAGACAACAAGGTTACCCAATCTCTTCTTAAGCGGATGCTGCGTGACTTTACCGTCGACGTGGCTGATAACGGCCGCCAAGCTGTGGACATGGTGAAAAAGAATGAATCCTATCACATGCTTTTCTGCGACTTGAATATGCCGGTACTGGACGGCCTGGAGGCCACCCGCGAAATTAGGAAGACGACCCAAGGCCGTGAAATATTCATTGTTGGCTTAACTGCGAATGCGTTCAAAACCGATCGCGAAAACTGTTTAAAAGCTGGGATGAATGACTACCTCTCCAAACCGTTCACGAAGCTATCTCTACTGGCTATGATTGCGAAAGCAAAATTGTCCGGGTGACACAGCTTGATTTCCAGAGCACGTTGAGTGGCCAAATGAACCTGAAAGTTTCAAAAGGAGTGATACTGGATACTTGCCTCTCCCAATATTCCAATCGAGAACGACTGTCGTTGGCTGCATTTATTGTCGTCTACATGGGTGATCGGACTCTTTATTTTGCCGGCGTCGTCCGACTGACACGGTCAAATGGAATCTTTCGCGACCCCGTTTTGCTGCGTCCTTGACTCGGTGCACAATGCGGCGGTTAATGCATGTGCTGCAAGTCCCGGAAAACGCACCTGTATAAAAGAGATTTAGAAACTTGAGACTTGAGCCAACATATGCTCATAGATACGCCGGTTTTTACACTCTGCTACCGGGAACCAAGGTACACCCCTACTTATTACGCACGTTTTCTTTGGCGACACATGGTGTCACCTTTTACGGGTGAGATTGAGATTGCTACCCGACAATACAGCGGTTGACTAGTCGGCAGCTGAAGAAAGAATCTCTGGAGGCAGAGAATATTGGACATGGTTGTAAACAGTTGTAGAGAATTGTATTGGACGTGCGCTCAAGATTAAGCCAGTCTTGAATTTTATGGAACGTTTAATATAAGCCAATGTTTTGTACACAAGTCATTAATACTGCCAAGTATATAATACACGAGTCGAACCTCATCTGTTTACAATTCTCCCAACAGCTTTCAAATCCCTTGTCAAATTACCTCCCAAAGTCTTTCCGTTGGCCCATTCCCACACTCGTCGCAAACTTGAAACCTTGCCCCAGCTCAAATTCAATACAGCCATCGCAACGTCTTCTTGCATCTCCTGGTTCTCGTCATTCAGTGACAAAAGTTTCTCCAACTGATCCCTAAACCATTCAACCCCTGGCAAAGGCTGGAAATCTCCCATGGAACCTCTGGCTAATCCTGAGATGAGCGAGAGTGAAAATGGTGCCTTGTCGGGGTCATTGAGCTGGGCCCACAACTGCTGAATCACGGCATAGCGTTTTTCCCAAGGCAATTGCTGCCCACATAGTTCAACAGATTTGACAAAAGCAACGGAAAACCGCGCGTTCGATCCAATTGATGAGTCATTCAAGACTGTATTCATCTGTCTCGTCAGCAAGTCCTCTGGTGTTAATGTCCCCGCCTTCAATGTTCCCAATTCGCACTTGTCAAATACGCCCACCCCATCAGTGGTCAAAGCAGTAACGATCGCCTGAAACGAATCGAAAACCGGATCCGACCGGTCAGACGGCCGTAACGCTTCGGGCCACATTTTGCTCACGTTGTCCAACATAATGATACAATCACTCACAGCACCAACCTCTCGTAATAGGTCGTAACACAATACGCGACACCGTTGCAGATCGTTTGTAAAACGACACCAAGTTGTGAAAGCTCGAATCATGCGACACGCGCGCCCCAAGCTGCGTTTGGTAGCCGACGTGGTGACGAGCGTGTGATGGATCCATGTCATTATTTTGTCCAAGAGTTTCTTGCTGGCATACCGCACGGCCCAACTGAAAACGCATAAGATGATGTGGCGTTCACGCACAGGCAGATATTCGGATGTTTGCAAGCTTCGCAACATGGGTGGTGCACTCGGTTTAGTGATACCCCCTACCCTTCCGATCAATAGAGCGTGCGACCGGAAATGTCCCCAACATTGGTCTAAAGCGCATTGAAGGGTGTAAGAGTCACTAGCGGCTCGACTTTGCGGGTTTTTGAAGAAATCCACGAGGGCTGCAGGTGAGTCCGTATCAATGCTCAAAAGCACGTCCTTGATGACTGCAGAACAAAAAGAGGCCCGTGTCAGCTGTGGAAATGGTAGTTACGGGCATAACAAGCAACAACATATCCCTGACTCACACGTGACATCATCAACAACTGGCGAACCTTGGCCACTGACCACAGGAGAACTCGGTTTTGTTTTCTGCGCTTTCTCCGCCGGTACAACTTTCCGGATCTTTCTACTCATGAGGTCGGCAAGGTCCTTTTGCCGACTGGGAAAGAGGCGGTCAGACGATTCCATGGGACAAGGCGGTTGCGGGGGAGAGATGACATTATCCGCGGGTTTGAATTGAAGATCACTTGTCTGCAGTTTGGTTGGAGGCTCCAGAGCGGCAGATTGCCTGCGAGCTTGCTTCGATATAGAGGAGGGCGGTACACTTGCTTTGATTGAATCGGTTGTACTACGTGAGGCCGTGGCTGCTGCATTAGAGGTCGTTTGTCCTGCGCTTGAAGTCTTTTTTCCACCCGAGTCCGCATGCAGTGAAGTTCGCTTACCCCCGGATGCAGTACGTGACACAGGTTGACGTTGGGTACTATTTGATCTCGGTGGCAGTGAGGATCCTACAGGTTCTGATGCTCCCGAAGATGTAGAGCTGCCTGTTGACATAGTGCGTGACCTTCGCTTGACCTTTTCTACAGAGGGAGCCGCTTTTGACTTAGCCGCCATGCTAGGTGCTTTGGCTCCTCCTGTATCTCTTTCCTTTGCAGCCAAAGCACTGGAGCGACTGGGAGGCAATGGCTTTGTTTTGTACCTGTCGGATGATGTTGTGCTAATGGAGTCGATGCTAGGGGCGCGAGAACGGCTCGCAGTGGTGATGGGCGACGCTCCAAGGTCAAGGGAGGTAGCAAGTTCGTCTTCCGTAGGAGTAGGGGAACACCTCGGAGTGGGTACTATTTCTGACAACGTCTGCACAGAATTTTGGGTTGCCCTTCGCTTGGAAGGTCGATCTTTGTAATCCTCCTCCAGGTCAGACTGCAACTGGAAGTGAAACAATGATTAATGTGATTCTTTATATTAGCGTTTCTCAAGCAGCCTACCTCATCGTTGTCGACTTTTGTGAGTTTTCTTTTCAAGCAACTTAGGCGCACCTGCTGCTCAGTCACCAACTCTTGCAACGCCATCTGTGTAAAGACTTCATGATTAGAAGGTGGCCCCCGGTCGGACCAGGTGGCACTGAACATACCTTCTGCTTCGAAAGTGATGCGTTTTCACCTCTCAAACGATCGATCTGTCGTACAAGGCGAGAGACCCCGTCTTCTGACTGATCAGGTGCCATATGTTTTTCAATTCCCTTTTGCACAGTAGGCTCTTTGGCCTGTGCGCTTGCATTGCTGAGCTGTGCCCGCAACTGCCGTACTTCATCCTTGTGCCTGGCCCTTTCATCAGCGAGTCGACTGTTGCAAGTACGAAGTGTCTCCTCCTTGTCTTGAAGTTGCGCCTCAAACTCTTTCAGGCGATCCCTCATCCGTCGCATTTCATTGTCATAACGCTGTTGGACCGTCGCAGCATCCTCATTTACATCGTTGCGTTGGTCGCTTTTCCTGTACCGGGGTACCTCAGTCTTTCCAGACGTTTCAGCAGCCGTTACTCGTTGTCGCATATTTTGGATCTCCGCATCTTTTGCTTTCATCCTCGCCTCCATCTCTGAATGCATGTCCTTGAGCTTGTGGATCTCTTCATCTTTCTTTCTTAATTGAGAAATTTCAAGCAGTTGATCTTTGCACCGGGTCTCAATCTCCAGCTTCCCCTTTTCAAGTACTTTAGCTTGATTCTCTAAGGACATTTTCCCCTCTTCTAATATTGTACACCGCTCTTCTGCACTTTTAGCCAGTTTCACGGCCTCCACAGCTTGTATCCTTGCTTCGGCCAACTGCTTTCGTAGTGTATCCATCTCGACCTTCACCGCGTCTTGCTTTGATGCCACTTCCGCGGATTGACATAGAAGCTCGTTAGCCTTGCACATTTCATCTTTCAGCTTTCTCAACTGATCATCTCTAGTAACCAGAAACGATATCAGTTGGTATGGTGCGACACAGAGCGGATGGCCACCTTGGTACGCACTTTTGAGCATGCTCCTCCCGAAGTTTGTTCAGAGTATTCTCGGACTGTTGAATCACCACCTTCTGTTGTATGACCTGCCTCTGCCAGTGATTGTTTGCATCTTTCAGTTTTACCACTTCCGCTTTTGTGCTTGCCAGTGCCGATTCGGTTTTAGCTAATCGAGAAACAGATTGCTTCGAGACAATGAGCTCTTCACGGATCTTGATTATCTCTTCGCGTAGGTTGATCAATTCCGCTACTGCCTCGTCGCGATCTTTAGCGGTGTTTCCCAGATCACTCTTTAGTTTTGCCAGTTCTGCAGCATTTTCCGCTTTTTCTTTTAGACATTAAAAAGAGGAATAATATAGGTCAAAAATATTGAAAGCGAGAACCAAAGAAAATGTTGTGTAGAGCCACCTTTTTCTGCATTTTTACAAAACTCGACCAATTTGTTCGTTTGGATAGCCTTCTCCTTGAACGCCTTCACATTTTTCAAGAGTGCTTGCTTTTCATCCCCCAACCTCTTCACATCCTCCTTGAGTTTGCCGCATTCTGAGCATGGCGACGCTGGGTCGGCGTTGACCTCAGGACATGCCATGTCATATCTCACAACTGGCCTGGGGGGGTTGGGCAAAGAAGTAGGCAGATGGACCCTGCTCTCAACACAATGCAACCGGTTGGGCACGTGATCAGCGATATTCGCGTGCTAGTCCAAGAAACCGACTGCCCAGCGAGATCTGCTCAACCTGGAAAGGCTCCCTGGAAAGGCTCGAGGCATGTCTAGCGACGTGCGGGATATCCTGCAGCTCCCGGCCGACGCTGGGAAAACAACCTCATCGATACGCAACGCCGTTAAAGCGGAGAGAGTCAAGGAGAAGAAGAGCGGTATGGGGTGTGCAAAGCGCAGGTTTAAGTCAACCGGTCATTGACACCTTTTTTGAACAGATGGTCTAAATCGCGAGCTACTCTCATTGACGGGCGGTGCACCACCAATGGTACTTGCCAAAAAGAAGTACAAGGCTAGACCGAATTTTAGTAAGAGAACAGCTGTTTCGCCATGGTAAGTTGTGACCGTATGTGCTCCGTCATTGTCTCTTTCCTAAACGAAGCGCATATAAAGGGTTTGGCGTTCCTTTACCAACCCAGCTCGAAGAGATAACTTGGAACTGTATCATTGGGTAAAAGCCACCGATGCAGAAGGTTGGTTTTGTTTTGGTCTGGATGCGGAAGAATCAACTCCGACCAACTCCTCAATGCATTCAGATTATTACTTTGCAAAGTTCAACGAAATTGTTGATATGGTCGATTACACCGAGGAAGAATATAACGCCCATCTGAAGGGTAAGGGCAGCTATGCGCTACATGAGTTGCAGCTTATGCTGAACGTAGCATCTTCGGGTACTTTAGATAAAGCAGCGTCATCTGGCTGGACCAGAGAAGAAACGGACTATCTGTTTTCTCTGTGTAAAGCATTCGATCTACGTTGGTTTGTTATCTTCGACCGGTACGATTGGCCGAATCACACGCGAACAATAGATGTATGGTGCAATTATGCGTCCATCTTGATGACTTTTAGAGTGTGTGAAGTGACTTCCATGTTGTATCAATGTATAGGATCTGAAGGAGCGCTACTATCAAACCGCGCGAGCCATCCTTCTAGCACGCGGTAAGCCGGACAAAAAGGATCTAACAGGCTACAATTTCGATAAAGCCCGCGAAATCGAACGCAAAAAGAATCTGGAAATTCTCTATAACCGAACTGCAGAACAAATTAAAGAGGAAGAGTATCTCTTTATGGAGCTCCGTCGTCGTGAGCAAAAGGAAGAGCGAATGCAACGTGAACGCGAAGCTGTCTGGCAGTTGCTCAACGATAATGAAGTGCGCTTGGCGAATAGAGAAGGGCTGACGCCAATCGATAAAAACGTAGAGAAGCTGAAGAAACGGAAATCCGTGGGCTCAACCAAGAGGGCGTCCTCTGAAGATGTGAGCAGCCCCGTAATGGAAGTAGGACCTAGCAACTCTGCAAGAAAAAGGAGCAAGGTCAAAGAAGAACCAGCGGCTGAGGAGGGTATGGTAGCCAGCCGCCTACTGACTGTGATGGCTCATTATCGGAGGGCTGACCGGGGCTTTATGTTCTAGATTCTGCCCACAAAATCAAATATCCAGTGGGAGCCTTCGCGCGTTCTTCAAAACTTCCAGCACCGAAAACAGCCCTTGTGCCCCGAGTCCACCAATTCCTGCAGGAACTTGGGCTGGGGATAAAGCCGAATATGCCTACCGCTCCAGTGTGTGCAAAATTTAACGAGCTGCAAATGAACATCCAGACTTTACTGGAGGTGAAAAAGCTGTACGACAAAGTCGATTTGGAGCTGAGTAAGATGCGGGTGAAGGCCCGTGTGATGGGCGGGGGACAAGCAGGTGGATCTTCTGCAGTGGTAAGTTATTAATCGTCTCTGTCGGTAAAACTCTTGAAGGATAATGACCAAGTTGTTAGCCGCAGAAGCGGTCGTCCTTGACGCCTTCCTCTGCGCAAAAAGACCTAAAGCGGCAACGCACCGGAGCCTGATCTGACTGCCGCTATTACATTATTGTACATACTGCTGGAGAGGAATGAGGAGAGCGAGTAGAAAATGTTTGTATAAATTTACATTAGAACGGCGCATGCAGTCCTCTTTTGGAAAGCACAGATCGCATTTCACAAGCTGCTTGCCTTTTTTCGACCTAATGCTCTGTTCCTCATGCAATGGCCATTTTGTCCCGGCCAAAATTGTTCGAATCCACACTGGTGTATTATCCATATGTTATTGGTAATCCATTAAGCAATCTTCTGGCTCGTTGAGCCAGATCCGTTCCTGGCAGAGCTGCCTGTCATCGACAGCATGGTTGGAGTACAAGGGCACGAAGTGGAACTGGATTTGAAGCGCTCTATAGGTTTTTAAACCTCTATAGGTATTTAATGATACTCTGCGCCATAATCTTGTGTACATATTTGCAAACCAGAGGTTATTGTTTCTACGCATGCGCCCCTTCTCATTTGATATGCCACAGCTCCCGTTTCCCTTTTGCCGATATCACCGACGTGCCTCATTCCCTGAAGTCCAGATATCTTTGGAACTTCCTGGCGTATCGGGGTTGCAACTTCCTCTGCCCCAATGTTTCGTACCACGCAGTAACCACCCGATACAAAGAATTTTGCATTACTACAGCAAGAATTTGGTGAATGATCTACCGATGGAAATCCTGCGACTGGGTATGGATTACGTACCTTGTAAGAGAGCATATGGCTCCCTGAATAGCAACTGGTTATCACCCAGTTGATTTCGGATCCATGGATCCTCATCTGGTTTTACAGGCGGGTCCGCCAATCGTGTTTCCAAACCCAGCTGACACCGAAGTAGACATTCAAGGATAGTGTCAAGCTCGTCACTGACAATTCCAAATCGGTCCTCCGTTGGAGAAGCAACGACGATGCTAATAAGAACTGGCAATCATGGGTTAGCTGTAAGTTGACAGCACCTTAACGTCCGATACTCTGTGAAGAACCCACCTTGAATAGCCCAAACTTGCACCTGAAAGTCGGCAAACAAATCCTTTGTTTGTCGATCCAATGTTTCCGCCACAAGCCATTTTCCCCATTTCCACCGTGCAATCCATTGCTGCAAGTTTGCCAAAACCTCCTGTCCGGTTGCGCGCCTGTCTTTTAATGATACAGGTATTGACTGTGACTGTGCCGTTGATCCAGCTGTTTGTTGAGCGTCTAAGTGTTGCCGTGGGGGTCGAAGCAAGGCGGGGTACTCCCTATGCTGCTCTTGTGGCCATCTGTCCTGTAATACTTTGGGTGGCTCTGGCGGGACTTTCGGACTTCGAGCAGGGCTCCCTGGCTGGAACACAAATTCTTTGACTTTATCGCTAACCACATCCAGGATGGCCTGTTTACGTTTCTGAGGAGAAAAAACGCTTGAACCCGTTATCCCCGAGGCAGCGGCAATTGGTTTAATTCGCTTTGCGTCCTCCTGTTCCCGGCGGTCTGGGAGAAACGGTCAGAAAGGCAGAACGTATTTTACACGTGATCCTCCATATAACAACTAGCCACCTTTGCTTTTTTTCTGTTCGACTTCTAACGATTCACTCAGACGGTCCACGATAGACATTGATGAAGCGAGCACCGCTTTCAAAGGTGAAGGTTCGTCATTGCGAACGGTAAAAATACTCTGCCTAGATTGACCGCGACATTCCAATTGGCCTTTCAGGGTCAACCACGCTAGATACTGGGGAGGGAGATATGGTCAATATTCAGGGATCATGTGACGTTCTACTGTATTAAATACCTGTGCATATTGGCCAGTCGGCAAGTTCAGACCTGTTAGAACTGTGGAACGAGGAATATCTTTTCTAATTGGCTAATGGAAATATGAAATGATGTATCAAGATGACAGTCCTCCTGCCAAAGTTGGGTGACAACCTCGACATACTCACAGCAGTAAAGAAGACTTCGAAAATGTGGTCGACAGCTTCCCAGATCGCAAGGAGTAGCATTCCTGTCAAGTAGCTGTGCAAAAGCGACCTCAAGCCAATCCAGCGTAGCCAGGAGCCTTCATGGATGATAAGCCTGTTTAACAGGGAACGGTTTTATTAGTCGAAAACGGTGAAAAATGAGTCACGCTCGCATTCTTTGCATACCCAATGGGAGCAGATTTGTTTCCGAAAGTCGCCGCAAAATTACCGATACGAACAATGCTTGCTGCCGCAATTTTGTACAGTGAGAACCCACAAATTAGATACAATGAGTTGTACACCGCGAGAAATATGGTTCCAAGTGACACCGCCGTCGATAAACTGACAGGTAACCGAGCTCTTATACGCCAATGCAGTCCACGCTGTAATAAAATACCCTTTAGTCAAAACGGAACTAAAGGTTGCCTCCAAATCTCCCAATTATACCTGAATTGGTGGGAAAGCCAGCTGATCGCGTTCAGCGTATCGACGATACCCAGCGTAAGCTAGAGCGACAAAGAGACAGTATCCAGCAATAAAGACCAGGTTCTCATTGAGTTCCGGTGCACCATATTTTCTAATTACTGAGAGTTACTAAACATTCATGGAAAGAAAACTGGTATACGAAGACATACCCTTCTGGATATAGAAACCAATCACTTTTCACTCTACTTTGCTTTTGTCGCAAGTAGAAATATCCTAATATTACACTAGACGCAGAATGCCAGAGGGCAGAAGCCAGTAACTGTCCATTCAAGAAGTCTAGCAGAGCAAGGAATCTCGTCCGCTGTACACGGCGACGAACTTTTCATGGAGCGGGCACGGTTAAGTAACCAAGCACAGGTGAGCAAAAAAGACCGGTAACGTACCTTGCAGGTTTTGGACTCTCCTCCAGACTAGGACCCCAATGAGTAAACTTGCGACAAAGCTGAAAAACCAGGTAGTGGGTTGGAAGAGCTTGCGGAGCCAACCTATGACCAGCCCAAGCGTTAGAGGTCCGACTTTTACCAGACAACGCAGAAAATCAAAACTATGTACCAAATCCCACAAAGTCACCGAGGGAAAGCGACCAAGTATATAGGAGGGTGTAAACGACGATGAAGGTGGCCCACAAAACACTGGCTAATCGGTTGTAGAGCTCTGGCGTAATTGCCTCAACAAAAGGGTTTGAGGACGGACCCCAGGAGTGCAAGAGCGACATTGGGCCACTTCTTTTGCCTCCAATTAACAACCACCCGCTGCGTAGGGCCAGGGGGAATTCCACTGCAATCCAGATCTCAAGATCGCGAAAGGTTGCAAAGACTCGAAGATGGTGCACTTGCCACAATAAATCGTCATATAGCCATATATGGTAACTGCTGTGGCGTGACTGGGAGTCTGCGTTAGTTCATGGCTGATGGGCCTTTGGCGCGGACCAAGGCAAGCAACAACGGCAAAGCGGATTAGCAGCAACCCATTTTACTTTACATTCTTACTTTACCTTCTCCGGCCAAGTTCGGGCGTTGTTGTGTAGATGGCAGATACAAAGCGGAACTCTTGGGCATTTCTCGAGTCCGACCTATCCGCGGTCCCGTCTACCCAATCCAATGCAACTCTGGCGACAACAACACATGGCGCCAGTAAAGGTGCTTGCGATACTTGTACTTTTTATCGGAACTTTCCACTAACTTCCCCTTACTAGACGTATCTCCGGGCTTTCCACTGACAGCGGAGGAGACGGCTGCTTATGCTCAGCTTTTCAAGCTTGCCGATTCGCAGGCAACAGGCACTGTTCAGCCAAACGATGCCGTGGCGTTCATGTCAAAATCGCACTTACCACAGAATGTTTTAAGTGAGGTGCGGGCGAATGTGGATTAGCGGTTGATTGTCACGAATATTGACCTTCCGACCTACTAGATCTGGCAAATCGCGGATTCAGAACGCAAAGGTTACCTAACGCAACAAGGCTTTTACAAAGCTCTAAAGTTGATTGCTCTGGCCCAAGCTGGAAAGGCACCCAGTGCCGCATTACTCAATACCTGTATGTTTCTCGGCGGAATCGGCGGATGTGTGGATTTGTTCTGATGAATTGTGTTTTAGCTGCACCAATCCCAACGTTTGGTGGTATTACGTTACCTGGAAATGCTAGCCCATCGACACCATCTCCCTTCCCATCTACAGTCGCAAGCCATTTGACTGGCGCCTCTGCGTCTGGATCCCCCTTAAGTGCCGTTGCAACTCACCGAACAGGTGGTAGTATTACGACGCACCATACGGGAGGCGGTTTATCTGTACATAGCACCGGCACTGGACGAATAGCATCACATATGACTGGAAGTGGAGTTGCCTCTCACAGCACCGGGAATGGAGGGGCGTATAATATATCTGCGGAGGAGCGCGAACGATTTACCGTTGCGTTCAATTCATGCAAGCCCTTGGATGGGTTTGTAACTGGTGCGTATCAGGCTCTGTGTTGTGGTTGAAGCAGGCGATAAACCATTTGTATCTAGGGGAAGCAGCAAAGGAATTGTTCATCAAATCCACGTTGCCAGTCGACGTGCTAAGCAAAATCTGGTGAGATGTCTCATCGATGTTTAGCCACACGTAAGACAGAATCAGTGACATATTTTGGCTTGAATCAGGAATTTGGTCGATACATCGGGCGCCGGAAAACTGGATATCCATCAATTCTCCGCTGCGATGCTTTTAATTACACGGTTGCGACAAGGGGCTTTGCCTTCGGTACCTGCAACGCTCCCCTCGCATCTTTTAGGCGCGACTACGACCCTCCCGAATTTAGATAGTCCCTCTATAAGTCCAATAAAAGACTTGGGACTCCATACACCTCTGGCCCCTCCCCTTTCGTCGCGGCTTTTGAATCGGATGTCAACGGTCGGGCCGCCCCCTAGCTCTCCCCGCATAGATCGCCGGAGGACCATAATTTCTACTGTAGCGTCCCAGATAATGACGTCCCCGGAATGGTTGATCAAAGATGATGAAAAGGCACAGTGCGACCAATTTTTTGATGGTTTAGATAAGGACAAAAAAGGCTTCGTGACAGGTAAGAAAATACGCATACTTCCTCTCAAAAATTGGGACCTGTGTTTATGATTTATGAACCAGGGCAGGACAGCTACGAATTTTTCACGCGCGCGAAACTACCACAAACGGAACTTGCTAGGATATGGGATCTTGCGGATATTTCCAGAACTGGGCGTCTTTCTAAGGACGAATTTGCAGTTGCGATGCACTTGATAAAGCTGCGAATGGCCGGGACACCCTTGCCCTCGGTACTCCCGCCGGAGCTGGTTCCGCCATCCCTTCGTATGCAGGCTTTGAAAGCATTAGGAACTGGCGATAATACATCTGGTCTGGCAGCCTCTCCAAGTGTTGGATCGCAATTATCAGCTGGCGAAACCGATCTGATGGGAGGAATGGGTTCTGCCCCAAGATCTCTGATCGATGCAAGATGTATGTATTTAAATATGTGCTTTGGTTTCTTGTTAGGTCAGAGTCTTATGTCTCCACTTTTCTGCAGCACTATCATTTAGTAAACTGCCTTCAACGCAGAATGCTGCCGAATTGGCGGAACGAGAGGAGGAATTAGCTCAACGAAAAGCAGACCTGCAGTCAGTGGAACAGCAGCTTGGCAGCGTGCAGCCTTCTGTGGAAGAACTGAGACAGAAGAGGGCTGCTCTGGACTCTGAATTTAGGACCGTCACTGAAAAGAGGAATGAACAGGCCCTTCAGCTTTCACAGCTCCGTGCTGTATATGAGACTGAAAGCCAGATTGCTCTTGAAACTGAGAATGCACTGATACGCGAAAAACAGATGTTAAATATTGCATTGGCGGAATTACAACAAGCACAGCAGACGGTAGCCGCCTTGCAAGCGGAAAAGGGGAACCTCGTGGAACAGCTGGGGCGCACGCAGCATGATATCGAGGAGATGAAAAAGCAAATAAAAGAAGCTAACGAGGCGAGCATCCCGTTGCGACAAGAAATAGAAAAGTTGAGGGCCGACCTCAAACAACATCAGCAGCATCGAGAAATTAACGAGCAGGTGCTCCAAAGCGCGCGGGCTGATTACCAGCAGATACATGCGGACCTTCAACAAGAGCAGGCGCGGTTAGAGCAAGAGAAGAGTCGTAATGCGCAGGTCGCACAGCAAATCTCCGTACAGACTGCAATAAATGAGAGAGAACGGGAAAAAATGCGAGCTGCTGCAGCACAGCGAGAGAAGGAACTGGCGGTCTCTCAATCTCTTCCAGCCCTCAATGTCACAACGCGAGACCCTTATGCCGCATTTTCGAGCGTTAGCAGTCCGAGTTCCACTATGTCACCTGGTAAATCCCTAGATACCACTTCAGCGAAGGGGTCCTTGATGGATTTGGGCTCTTCTGTTGCACTGAACTCACCGACATTCAGTACCGGCTCGTTATCCGGGACCGGGAAAAAGGCGCCACCACCACCCCCGCCGATGTCGAAAAAGCCTCTGCGCGGCGATCCCGTTGGGCTGAGCCAGACCGATTTGACGCATGTCCCAGCACCGAAACCGAATGAATCTTTGACGCCAGTCAAGCCGGAAGCATCCACCGCAAGCCCGGCAAGCCAATCTCCGCAACGTAAGATGTCAACTACCTCAATCTCTTCGCGCAAGTCTGCAAAGGAAGAATTAGATGATTTGCTCGAAATCCATCAGCCTAAAAACAAGAAAAGTCAATCAAGTCTAGCGTCATTTGGTCCGTCGCCCGTCTCCATGAGACCGGCCTCTCCATCTCCAGTGGGACCATCACCTGCGGCCAGGCAACTGAAGCCGGCGTCGGTCAAATCCTTGACGTTGAGTGCGTCTGGTGAGAGGCCGCCAGAAGAGGAGGTCTTCGGATCTCAAAATGCGAAGAAGAGTTCGTCGGTGCGTTCTCTGCCTTTGGGAGAATCGCAAGAAACAGAAAAGGGGGATAACAAGATGGCAAGTACAACATCCGCGCTTGATTTCGCCAGTGCATTCGGAGACCTACCCACAAGTACAGCTCCACCAGCGACTGCACCCCCGCCGGCGCCTGTCCGTACTGACAGCGCGACGTTTGGGGAGTCAAATGATCTTCCGGTCACCACAGCTCCTACCGAGTTCAACGACGCTTTCAGTAGTATAGCACGCGAACAAATAGGAGGCTTCGCGTCCAATGAGTTTGAAGCTGATTTTGATTCTGCCTTCGCAGTTCCTCCCATTAACCAACCGCAACCCGTTTCTTCGCCCTTGAGCCAGGAGGGAAGAAAGGGTTCCAGTTCATCATTTCAGGATGGTGCATCGATGAGATCTACCAGCACCAGGCAAGGGGAACTGCTAGCATCTTTAGCCACGGTGAATATTGAAGAGGAAATGAAAAACGCCTTCGCGGCATCTGCAAAGCGGGAATCAAACCCACAAGGAAATGGAAAAGCTGAAACTGCTGACTTTGACGACAAAGCTTTTGGAGCCGTCTCCGCTGCGGACTTTGATGATGACGCATTCAAGTTTGATGCCTCATTTGATGCAGGGGCAGCCAACTTTACTAGTGGAGATGATGCAGTTGGGGCCTTTGCGGGAGGGTCGGCAACATCAGCAACCGCTGCCAGCTTTGAGGCAGATTTTGCTAATGCATTTGGCGCGCCCCCAGCGGCTGGTGGAGATCCGTTCTCTGCAAACAACTTTTCATTTGGGCCCCCTGCTCAGTCACCAGCCTCTTTTGCGGATCTCGATGCAGCCTTCGGCAGTCCAAGTGAATCGAACGGGACTTCAGACGGAAAAGCAAAAGTGAATGGAAATGGGTTCAATGCTTTTGATGATGCATTCGGGAACTCTGGAGACTTTGGCAATGCTTTCACAGCGGCAGCACCGGCGTCTCCAAAGAAGCGACCGGTACCGCTTCCGCCACAACGAGCCTCAACCTCGCAGGACGATGCGGTTGAGGTGCAACAGATTATAGCATTGGGATTTAGTAAAGGTGCGTTTACAGTATTCTTGTATCATTTGTGTTTGATTGGTGGTAACGTATTCTCTTCGTCGTTTTAGAAGAAGCAGTGAATGCCCTTGAAGTGTAAGTCACTGACTTGGATGTTAGTGCTCGCATTGACATCAGTGTCCTAACGGTCTCTCATCAATAACAGGAATGCGTTTGATGTCGCAAAGGCGACAAATTACTTGTTAGATTCGCGGTGATTGACTTTATATATTGCAGGAAAATATTGCAAATCATTACTTTCAGTATTTGGTCTTCTTCATATTGAGGACCTCTTGAGTAGTTTATCATGAAATATAGCTGCTATGAGGATATTCTCCGGTTATACATGGTTCCATCCGATGTAACCGGATGTGCGCAATGGCATGTCGCGGATGACGACCCTCTGTCGCTTCTTCCACTTTCTGAACGCTGCAACCATTATCAAATGCACTTGTATTTACAATCTGTTATTAAAGGATCACTGCGAACATCACTGCCTTTATATTTCTCTGTACGCGCTATGTCGGCTGTCCCCAGGATCTCGCCAAAAGTAGGAGACGACCTCGGCCGTTATCATTGACTCTGGAACGAAATTTTCATACCTCTTTTGTCAACAGTCTGCCGGTCGAGTAAATAGCCTCGATCAAGGTGGGACAGTTTTTGCAGAGTTCACCGCTCTAGCGTTGGCACATAAGGCGGTCAATCTGGGCCAGGTTGGTGCTCCTGTTATATAGCTCAAAGTTTGCGGACGACTGGTGATGGTGGACGTTGAAAGGGATATGGTTATCAATACATTTGGATCCAGAGAATTAACCTTCCAAATCAACCTCGTCCCTATAATGCAGGGATTCCCAACTCTTCCTATCCCTGAATTCGTCACAAAAGCTGCCACAGATGCTCTCACTCAGAATAGACTATTGCATCAATATACGAGAAGTGAAGGGCACGTTCGACTTGCAAAAGGTTGGGGAATAGGTTATCAGCTGTCCAAATCGAAGGTCATACTGAGTATTTGCATTCATTAGCGTTATCGGCTTTCTATGAAGACAAATTGGGGAGGTCACTCAACCCCCTGACGGAGATCGTCACCGCTGTCGGGGCTTGTGAAGGTACGCTTAAAGCTGTCACAGGAAGCTGGCGTCTGCATGGATCTAACATGGAGCTATCATACAGCGATCTACAGTACCATTCAAGCATTTATTAATCCTGGAGATGAGGTCATCTTAATGCAGCCATTCTACGATAGCTATCCGGCGTCCGTTACGCTTGCTGGAGGCATCCCTGTAATGGTCTCCCTACGACCTCCTTCTGATCGATCATCAAAGACCTCTGATGACTGGAAGCTGGATTTTGATGAGATTCGACGCGCGATCAAACCTGGGAAGACCAAGATGATCATTGTGAATAACCCCCATAATCCTGTTGGTGTGTATGCCTGCATGGTCCTGTCAAATGTTCCCTCTGGATGGGGTCTTACATGACTCTTTTGCAGGAAAGGTGTTTACACGGGAGGAGCTGGAAGCGATTGCCCAAATTGCAACCGAGTATGACCTGCTCGTTTTGGCGGATGAAGTATACGAGACTCTTGTTTACACGGACTCTGTAGCACCTCTCATAAAGTTTGGTATGGTAGAATGTTTTGCAATACCTCGTATGATGATAGCTGACTCACCACGATACATTAACTTTGAAGCCAGCCTGCCTGGCATGTTTGAGCGCACGATCACCGTGGGAAGTGTCGGTACGTATGCCGGAGACTACTTTCGCGCTTGCTGCAGGCTCACCTAAGAGACTACTTTGGATGGAAGGCAAAATGTTTGGGGTAACGGGATGGAAGATTGGATGGGCCGTTGGCGCACCTGATATTATCCGATCCATTTGGATGGTCCATCAGTATGTTCCCTTCTCGGTCGTAACACCATTGCAGGTAATACCGATGGAATTGACATTGCCGCACTGGCGCTGATTGACCATTTGAACGGTAGGAAGCCACTGCGGTGTGCCTAGAACAAGCTGCTACAAATGGCTATTTCGAGCGGACGCGTGCAGAATATCAGCAGCTTCGTGACAAACTCCACACGATGCTCAGTTCAGTGGGGCTGACACCGACACTTCCTCATGGCGGGTACTTTATCCTAGCGGACACAAGTTCTTTACCTGATCCTGCAGATGCAAACGGCAATGCTGGAGCAGAGGAAGTGGACACGGATCCTCGGCGAGATTACCGAATCTGTCGATTTTTGACAAAAGAGGCGGGAGTCACAGCCATTCCACCCTCTGCATTTTATGATCCTGCAGATAAGGAGGGACGAGATCAAATTGCTGGGCATTTGGCTCGTTTCGCCTTTTGCAAGAATGAGGAAATGTTGGAGCAGGCTGGGGACAAGCTAAGAGCGTACTTTGGTGATTTGAAGGGGAACAAGGCAGACTAGCTGCTTTGACTGCGGTAGAATTGCATTCTTATTAGAACAGTTTTTAGCTCGCCAAGTAAGTATAGATCGCATAGGGGGGACGATTAGAGTAGGTCTCTGGGCATTGATTTATTTTCCTAACAATGTATGCCAACCCGCAACCCACCGGCCCATTGGTTGTCGTGCATCTAATCATTCCAATCATGGAAGGGCTCTGGTTTCGGCAGCACCTTCTCTTTGATCTTGTCTATGAACCCCTTACCCTGATCTGCATCAAATCTAACTGGTCCGGGGCCTTCGTTCTTGTGATAGAGTTCGCCATCACATCCAATATACCAATCCCTCGAAAAGTACTTGATGTCCGCTTGGGTAATGCATCCTGTCATTCCTTCTCCAGGACCATAATCTGGACCGGGAATGGGAACATCGATGTCCGTTGGGGGAAGCATACCGGTCCGCAGGTAGGTGTGAACGGCGACAGAGACAGGGTCGGTGTATTTTATACCGGTTTGGCGAGGTACCAATGTTTCATTTGAGGGTTGTTGTGACTTTTGCATTTGGTGGAAGCTTTATGGCTGGACTTTCAACTTTTTCTTTAATTTGCTGCGTTTACGCTCTGCGACAAGACTTACATGTACCATCTGGGTGTTCCTACTAGCATTTTATTATCACTGGACGATATGTGTCATAACTTGGGACAATGCCTTGGTTGAAAGTGGCCTGTCCAGAGTGCACATTTAGTATTATAGCCGCCATGCCATGCGAATTGACCTCGGTAAACTATCTTGTCGGAAAGATATAATACCAAATTCACCTCTATGATTGTATGTTTATAATATCATTTTTGGATCTGATTGTTTCCGTGACTGAATTTACAGCATTGATCTGGCAGAAGCTGGTATGCCCATCGGTCAGTAGGAAGGCACCGCATTGGTTCATATTCCGGTGCCCTTCGTCGACATGGTTCCGGACAGCCCGATCCCATCAGCGGTTTTAACGTTGGTCTAAGCACTGGCTTTTTGGGTGCCATCTGGCTGTATTCTCTATGCATATATGACTACACAACACTGCTGAGAGGTGGGTGGTTAGCGACATCACGCTATTGCATGACGATATTTGTGGTCTCGGTTCAGCATGCTTGAGGTTTTTAGTTCAGCAATCTTGGTATGCCTCGACCAAGATGAGCAGAGTAATGGCTGCTGAGCTTGCTCGCTTCGAGTTGCTTCTAGACATTTGCAAATCCAACTCTGGCTAGCCGAAAGTGAAGGGTGGAGGGCGCTATCAAAGGATGCTGTCTTGCTATTGGAAACCGCACAATGGGCAAAGCTGCGTTGAGGTGGTGTGTTGCTGAAGCTTACTCACCATCGTGACACAACAGCCAAATTGCGCAGACCCATTGCGCCTACTTGACACTCTAGGAGCATCTTTGCACCATGTCACATCCAGCTACAGTCCTTCCCTCCTTCACCATCTCGCCCGCATCGCCCGATCCACTGCATCAAACTTCATTCCTTGCATTGCTGTTCACAGTTGTGTGTCACGTGCTGGCGCTCTTGACTTCAAACTACAGTTGGGTCGATAGACTTTGGAGTATAGCGCCCGTTGTGTATGTGTGGGTTTTGGCCGGACAGCAAGCTGGTGGAGATGTGAGGAGTTTAGTGGTTTGTGGATGCGTGACTTTCTGGGGAGCAAGGCTGACTTTGAACTTTGCGCGAAAGTATGGCCAGTGTATTTGTCGTTCCAACCGAGAGCCTCGTTGTCTAATACTTGAAAACAGAGGCGGGTATAATCCGAAAGACGAAGATTATCGATGGGCAGTCCTTCGAAAAGCGATACCATCCAAGATTCTTTGGCACCTATTTTCTCTGCTCTTCATCTCCGTATATCAGAATTTCATTCTTCTGCTGATTTCCTTGCCTACGTACATTGTTCACCGGGCGTCTGTCCTCTCTCCAACGCCCTGGAGCAATCTTGATACGACTCTCCTAGTACTTTTTGCAGCGTTCTTAGTCGGAGAAACGATAGCAGATAATCAGCAATTCGCTTACCAGACAAAGAAACACCAATTGATTCGAAAAGCACAAATGGGCGACAAGGATGCGTCCACAGACAACCTTGGTCTCCCACAAGTTTATGCCCGAGGATATCTGACGACCGGATTATTCAGATATTCTCGGCATCCAAACTTTTTTTGCGAGATAATGATCTGGTGGTGCATTTACGGATTTTCTGTCGCGGCGACGATACCCAAGTCGAACGGCTTGATAGATCTTACATGGAGCAACATCGTAAATTGGACGATTATTGGACCGATTATGTTGACGCTGCTCTTTCAAGGGAGCACATCATTTACAGAGGGCATATCTGCTAAGAAATATCCGACATACCAGGTAAATTGCTCACGGACGCGCGATGCTAAATGGGAGACCCAAGTAAAAAGTTGATGCGTTGCAAACAGATTTACCAAAAGACAACCTCACGACTTGTACCCATGTGGCCTGGCAAGGATGTCGATCAACAAGTAAAAGAAGAGCAAGACAAACGAAAATAGTCTTCTGAGAATGCTTTTGAGATTTGACCAGGTGTACAAATGTATATTTACGATGGATGTAACGCCGCAATGAAATCTGAACGTCGGAGGGTGATCAAGCTGTAATATCGTTACAAACTATACACACAGACATTGCTAAACGAATACAAACAATGCAAGAGCCTTTCGATGCAACACACATGAAGCTACGATATTTCCATTTCAGTACTGTCCTGCCTCTCAAGCGTTGTTTCCAAAAACCTTGTAAAGACCCTCCGCTGCAAGCATTTCTCGCGGCTGACCCCAATGTCCAGGATGCTGACCTTTGTTGAGCAATGGTTTGTCCCGTTTGCGCTGTTTGGAATTCTGTCGATGATGGAAAAAGGCGTTCATACGGTCTCGACTAACGAATATCATGAATAGAACGCAGTGGCTTCTTTTAGTTCCAATAAACAAACTCGGATTACGCTGGATTTTTCGGGCTGTGGGCAGCATTTTCTTACCAGTCACGTATCTCATGCTCTGTATCCCCTGTAACTCTCAAAACGTCTTCTTTTGCATCGTAGCCCATCATGACTTTGGCCGCTTCTGCAATTTCGGCTAATTGTTTCTTATGGGAACTATAGTCGATGTCAAAAGGAAGAAAGATCGTATCTGTCCAACCAACCACTGGTTGCTGGATGGTAGGTGTTTCGGGATGATGTTCGGTGGTCATTGTTGGTCAATCCGGACACGATAGAGTAAGTCACAGGCGGATCATTTGAAGATGCTTGCTGATCATCAATTACCACAAACTATCTGAAGGAAGCTTTTCAGTTGATTTTCCTGGGGTCAAGCCTGCCTGTGGCGTTCTGGTGTGAGCTGCATATTGGTATTTTATATGCTTTTTTACAATTGCAGAGGATACATGACCCAGATTAACAAACCATAAAGGGAGATATTCAAATATTTACATGGTGACTGTCCAACCTTCTAGGAATGTCCAAGTTCTACTCTTGGTTTGAGGTCAGGTACATTGTAAGCTGCAAGCACCCTCACACCCCCTACATCTTCGGTCAAACATTTATGGATTTGCTGGTCGAGCCCGATAAACTTGTTGCTCCCCACACCGTGCATATTGAAGGTGATTGAAAATGGTTAATCATATCGCATAATCAGAACCCCCATCTATTGCTCAGATTGGTGTGGCATGCATGTAATGTTTTTTTTTTTTTTTTAAACTGCGGTGAGGCGCATGCCGAAGGTCTATACAAGGGGACCTGCTCCCTCTTCCCTCTTGTTTCTTTATCTCTCGACTCTCGAAGCATCTGCCCAACGTTCAAGCAACACTCTCAAGTCCATCATGAGAATGCCGCTCTGGTGCCGAGGACCTCGCCCTCCCGACTACAACAACAACATAACCCCTTGCAAACGCTGCTACTACTATACTGCAACGATCGCAGGTATGCATTATCTTTGTATTTTCCCACGCGGATTAGTTACCCGGTTAGAACAACCGTAATGTATTGCATGTGTAATTGGGCCTAGTGGTAGTTGGTTGGTAAGGAGGGAATTACTTGGCTTTTCCGAACCAGTTGTCGCTGGTTTATTCCCTGGTGTAGTAGCTAGTGCCATTTTCTGTCACCTCTACACTATTGAAGGTATAGGCCATCTCGAATACAACGATCCCGCCAGCTCTCTTCAATCATTGGTCTGGGCAGTGTATGGGCTCTGGAGCATGTTACAAAACTCTCAAAACCTCTGTTAATGGTCCGACTTGTGTTCTTACATGCAATATATATTATATAATATCTTTCAACCTTTGAAGCGGGGCGCTGCGTTGAAAATAACCAGCTAAAGGAAATAACATTGTCGAACCCGTCTCTTTGGTTTGTAAGCCACCTTTCCTGCCCCAACAAAAAGTTCGTATATGCCTTCCTTTGTCTTTGCAGACGTCTCAAAGTATTTCGCAGCGCCGATTTCGTGTGCTAGTTTGACACCTTCTTCGTAAGTAATGGGTCGCTGCATTTCCGGCCACCCGAATCGTCGGGCAAAGGCGGCGCGTTCTTCGTCTGTGGCATTATCTCGCAGGTCTTTTTGGTTGCCGACGAGGATTCGGGGAACGTCATGCAGAAAGTGGTTTGTTTCTGGGTACCACTGTATGATGATGGAAGAAAAGAGTGATGAGCCACCGTAGAGAGGTTTCCATTGGAAAACCCCAAAAAGATGGGATCATTTACCTTGTCCCGGATGTTTTCAAACCCTTCGCGGTGAATCAATGAAAAGCACAACAAAACGACATCGGTATCAGGGTAGCTCAATGGTCGCAATCGATCATATTCCTCTTGTCCAGCAGTGTCCCACAAGCTCATTTCGTATACTTTATTCTTGGCCGCGTGGATCTGAGTGATAAAGTTTTCGAAAATGGTCGGGACGTATTCGGTAGGGAACTCTTGGCCGGATTGCACCATGAGTAGAGAGGTCTTGCCACAAGCTCCGTCCCCGACAATAACCAGCTTTTTGCGCTGTCGCTTGAAAAAGTCTGGATTAGTCGTGTCCAGATAAGACATGGTGACGTGCGGGGGCTTGAAAGGCGGTCTAATGCAGCGCAATAATTGACGGTGATCGCAACAAGAAAAAAGTAGACTGGACTGACTGCAGAAAGGAGCAGGCTTACCATACTTTATGTCTCTGAGTGTTAGATTTACCGTCATTACCCTGAGGGTTTCCAATGGGCCCGCGTGTGCACCAACATTCGATCGCGCAGAATATACAAATGCCCCATGGGTCAAATAAGGGTCGGGAGAGACAGTTGATAACAGTTCCGAACTAGATAAAGCTGTGTGTGAATCATGTTTATACAAGAGCGCATGGGACAGTGGATTTGTTCTGGTGTATGCCGACAGAGTTTTCATTGCAGATTCAAAACAGCCAGTCCATCTGGCATTCATCAGTCCATTACCATGATACGATTCAAACAAAAACCTTTAAAAATAGCCTAAGAAATAAGCCATGTCTATTGGAAGTAATCTGGGAGTCCGCAAATAGTCGCAATGCTTGATTCCGCAGTTAATCCCCCGCCGTCAGGCAGATTGGTTTGGCATAAACATCCCTATCTTACGTGCACGCACTGGACTGCGGCGACAAGTGAAAGAAATATCTCCGGATGCCGTTTCAATGCATGGATAAAAAGTTTGGACATCAAAAGATAAATCCCAGCCAGCAGGTTCGTCTTCCCTCGCTGATCAAAGGCTCTTCCAAAGGAAAAGACATTGGCAAAACGTTCTTGTTTGCAAAGGCTATTTGTGAGCATCAAAGCGGCTGTGGATCCAAAGTCTGCACGGGAAATACCGCGCCGGTTTCTCTAGTTTGTCAACATATATCATATTTTTCATCCGATTTCATCCTTTATCGCAGGCCCTTCCCCCGAAGAGGATGCCATCATCACCCGAAGGCTCCGGCAGTCGTTGCTCCTTCCATTTCTGGCGCGCGCAAACGATCAGTCCCAGGCGCCCACCTCAAAGAGGTTAGTACGTTGCATTACTGCAACGGCCTTTAAAGTTATCCGGTTATGACTTTTCGACCGAGTTGAGTTTAGCGCCAAGTTCCCAGGGCGGGCTCGAGTTTTACGCCATCCCAAGGCGAGTGAAGAGAGAGTGGGGGGGATGCGAGAGAGGGTGCCTTTTTATAACCCTGGGGGACTGCGCTTTTTTTTTTGCAATTTCGGAATTCGTCGGCGGAAGATTGCGTATCCTGCGTACGTCATTCTTTTGAGCACGCCATGAACGCCCAATCATCGTCGTCGTTTCCACCTCCTGGCAGACCTCCTGGCGTGCGTTCGTTCCCCTCGCATGGCGCGTAAGTTCAGATTATGTAAACGCGTGAAGCGAGTCATTTGTTTATCTTGATTTTCCCACGGTCCTCCCCCAACGAGATGAAGAACAAATATCGTTTGCATAGACAGCAAAGTTCAGTACTTGTTTCTGCCCAAGGATAGGGATAGTCTACTGCAAGGTTCTCGATGCATTGTGGTCAACTGGACAGGTGGACGAACCGACGGGATGTAATTCTGTTCTCCATGAGCCGGATTCCTTTGCAAGCGTTGGGGACTGTTACAATCTGCTATTTCACAATCTTCTGTGTGGTGGATATCCCGCAGCGTCCTTTGTACCGCTCATTGACGATCTCCTGAGGTTCAATCTTTTGCTTGCAAGTGATGGATGGCGGAGCGTATCGAGAGGGACTGATTCGCGGCAATGAAAGACGCCTTGGATAGTGTAGCATGACCTCTGCCTGCCTAGCTTGGAGGAAAACAGCACAGACTCTAACGTGCAGTCTTTGTCGATGAATATTCGGAACCAGAACTACCGTGAAAGTTCATCATTACATTATCGACAATGTCCCTTGGCTGTCAACGTTATTTCTCCGGCTCAATTCCTCGCATCGGCTTGCTGATGGCAAATATTATCGAAATTGACCATAAACCTCTTCATCACAATCTTTAGGTACACTGAATCTGGAAAAGATAGGATTTCTTCACATTTACGATGAAATAGTTCAATCGGTCCTATAATATTTAGATTTCTTCATTACCCAACGTATATTTTATTATCAGCTACACATCCCATGTCAGGAGCTGAAGAAATCAAGATAGATCTAAAGTTGGCGAACGATCTTGACATCAAGACCGCATGCACCGCTCCGTGAATGTACAATCAATTCTTGGAAATTGTATCGCATCCGAACAACATTTTTGGCCAAACCTCTAGTATCACGCCATTCAAATTGCAAAGAAGGCATGTAACTTGACCCAGGCATAGGAAAAGCAAAATACACCAGAGGGCAATACTGCTCTTTTGGCGCGACCGCACGACAGCGCTTCATCCGATCAGAGTACTTTTGATAACGGATCCATAGTCATTTTACTAATGCTATGAGTTTATTAAAGGTAAATCAATACGCAGTAATCATGGTGCTAATGCGTTTAAAAAAGCTTGTCAAGACCTCTTTCCACCTGCTTCAAAACGTCCATCCCCATACACTCGGCAACGGAAGGAAGTTCGGAGCCTCATCCCGTGACCGACACGCTAACCACGTGACTGCATGATGAGGAAATGACATCAGCGACAAGCATCTCCGCCTTCGCAAGCTCTTAAGTTTGAATGAACTCGCCAGGTATGCACCCATCACAAAAAAAGCCAAACACAGCCAAAAAGAAGGATTTACTCATATCGTTTATTCAATGATTTCCTGCATAACAAAGGGCGTTGCACGCGCGCAAGGTTCACGTCCCTACCAAGAAGACAACTTTGCCATCGCAGACGAAACATTTGACAAGAGCGGCTTCGCACTCTATTCTGTGTTTGATGGACATGGTGGAGGGGCGGCATCTAAACATGCGGCGCAGAACCTTCCAAAAATCATTGTCAATTCCGAGGCATTCAAAACTGGGGTATACGATCGGTCACTCCAAGAAGCGTTCCTGGCAGAAGATAAACGTCTTGCGGAAGAGTTGGGTGCAGAGGGACGGGGAGGTACAACCGCTACCGTGGCGCTCATAGCCCAAAACCAGTTGTTTGTTGCCAATGTCGGAGATTCGACAGCTGTATTTGGCGCGACAGGATGGAACAGGGAATTATCATGCTGTGAGATTGAGCAAGGAACACAAGGTGGATGATGAGGCTGAGGCAGCGAGGTTGGATGAGGCGAGCGCCAAAGTAAAGAGGGATAGAGTTGTTGGACCGGGTCATGCTATTAACATGACGCGAGCGTTGGGGGATTTTGATTTTAAGTTGCCTACCAATGGTGCAAGTGCAGATTGGATTTCTCCGGTAAGGATATCTCGCCAGTCTATCCTCTCCCGTCAATCATCTTTTTCTAATTGCATTGATAAAGGTTCCTCACATTACGCAAACAACCTTGTCCCCCGCCGACGATTTTTGTATTATCGCCTCTGACGGACTCTGGAACCATCTCGACGAGTTCCAACTTATACCCATGGTAAACATTCCCCTGTCTCCTCAAGTTGAGAATACCAACTCACACAGTTTCGCTAGATTGCGGAAATGAGGAATAAAGGCAAATCCCCTCAACAGATTTGTGATGATTTTGTTAAAACTTTAGGACAGGTAAAACTGGCAACTTTTTTTATCTATTCAACAGACAATTGCTGATGTTTTTATTCGTAGGTTAAAGGATCGGACAATATTACTTTTATTTTACTTGATTTCAAATGGGGGGAAGAATAGAGTAGATTTGAATAAATAAGAGATTTCGTTGTAGGCTTTGCATTTATTTTGTTCATGGCTGCCCAATGCCGGAACGCAGGAATGACATGCTGCAGACCATACGCCAAGTTATTGATGAAGAGCGGTTATAAAAAGTTGACGACATTGACATGGCAATAAGGAGTCTCGATGTGAGATGTTTTCATTGGGAGACACCATGACGGGTATGTACCACACACCAAATGACCCAAGAAGATATCCCTATGGGCTCTACGATGCTGTCAAGTGGTAAACGTTGTTCAAACAGGTTTTATACTAGGACTATTCCCTATGCGTTAGATAGCTCAACATCTCTATTTACGCCTACAGCTCCGATGGCAAACATTTCGGTAAAACATCTACCTCCACAGGCAGACTAGATCTCATACCTTAGAGGACTACAGATGGGATGCTTTGGTGGCTTGGCATTGAAAAGCCGTTGGTCGTTAGCGAAAATGCTCTATGTCCCTGTCGATATGCCTTCTGCAGAGGTTGATAAAAATGGTTGGTACAGCCTTGATATGTTCAAAGCGTCAAATATTCCACAAGATAATGTTGTAAAGCAAAAATGCTATGGTGTTTCTGAGGACAATCATACCTCAGCTGGAAACGTAATTGAACATACCCATGCGAAACCCAGAAATGAGACATGATCATAAACACAATTCACAAACATAAACATAAATCAATGCATGACTATGTATTTTGAAAAAAAGAGATCTAATCTATCAGCTATCTATGAAGGTATCATACTGCTTTTGTTCTGTTCTCTAGATCCACATCAGCCCAACACTCAAAATACCCAGGACGAAGCATGTCATCTGCTTCCCATTGGCTTTAGATGCCGCGGAAGTTGAAACGCCGGCTTGAATGGCTTCTGCGGAGGTAGTAGCCGTACGAGTTTGTTCCCTTGTCTGAATATTGAGTTCATCTTGCGAGAGAATGTCAATGCCGCCAGCGACGAAAGGAACGTCATTTGGAGGGTTCGGCAAATCAATTGGACGGAAAAAGGGCGGCTCGTTGGGATTGCCGGGCGGAGCCTGGGGTGGTGGTGCTGGGTTTGGGTTAGAAGGGGCGGGGAATGGCACATCATTTGGATTGGGAGCTGGTTGCTCTGTCGGCCGTGGTGCGGGAGGAGGAGGTGGAGGAGGCTGTTGGGTTGGGTCCGGTGTGGGGGCTGGCGGATTATTTGTTGGCTGTGGTGGAGCGGGATCTTCTGTTGGTGTCGGCTGTGGAGTAGGGACAATGGTCGTTTCCGGGCGTTGCGACGGAATTACTGGTGAAATAGTGGGGATGGGTGGAAGGCTAACGGATACTGAGGGAACACTCACTGTAATGGGGGAAACAGTTGGAACGCTCACTGTGATTGGTGTAACGGTCGGGACGTTTACTGTGATTGGGCCAACAGTTGGAACGCTCACTGTGATTGGGGCAACAGTTGGAACGCTCACTGTGATTGGGGCAACAGTTGGAACGCTCACTGTGATTGGGGCAACAGTTGGAACGCTCACTGTGATAGGGGCAACAGTGGGGACGCTCAGTGTTATGGGAGCAACGGTCGGGACGCTGACGGTAATGGGGAGAATCGTTGGGACGTCCACTGTAATGGGGCGGCCAACCGTCACTATCGGGTAGCGTATAGGAATGTTGACCGTAGTCGGGTTCGCGGAGGGCTTGCTAATGACGGTAGGAACAGTAGGCGTTCTAGCGACAGCTGTGGGGAAGACAGGAAAGAAATTTGTGATGGTTGGCTGTTCCTCGTGCTTTGTCGACTGCGTGTTGGTTGATTTCTTGGTGGTTGTTTGCTGGCTGTCGTGTTTCGGCTCCTTGCTCCTTGTGGCTTTTGAACCTAGGTCAATGACCTTATTGACTACTGGTTTGGTTGAACCCGGAGCCGAATAACGAAAAGATTCCGTTAGTGGGATGGCAGCGACATTTTCAGCTATCGGCGCCGAGTTCGCGGTCGTTGCAAGAGCAACCAGAAGAACCGGGAGCAGCCGCGATATGTGCATCTAAGGGAAGCGCAGAGAGTCGATTGGGGAGATGTTTAGCTGAGCTGACATGAGCGGGGGGGCAGCTCAGGAGCGAGATTAATAACTCTGTCATATCTTTTGCCTACGAAAAAGATGTAGAAAGACAAGAGCGGAAAAGTTGTGCAACTGCTAGTAATTTGGAAAAAAATGTAAGGTGGAGAAAAGGGAATAAACAGCAGGTGTGTGTAGCATCTTTTGCGAGAAGGAATTACAAGTTGCTTTTATTTTTTCCATGTGGAAAGTGTTCAATTTCACACTTACGTTTTTGAACACTCTCGAACGGGGAGTGGTGCGAGAGCTAATGAACGAATCATAATCAATTTGGGAATAATTAGGGAATTAACTAGTTTGAAACATCTAAAGCGGCCTTAACTTTTCTTTACTTTTTACTTTAGTTGTTTTGAAAGCCAAAAGGCAAACACAGCAAAGTATTTTGGCTTGCGGCATTTTTCTTCTTTCTTTTTGATCTTTTTTGCCAGACAACAACCAATATGAGTCTTGGTGTTAAAAACGCCATGGAAAGTTGATCAAAAGCAATCATGAGTGGAATCAAATGATGGCATCCACATGGTAAGACTGACCGTTTGTGTTGTCGGCCGGTGGTGATTGTTCATCATGGCCAGTTGAGCACAAAGAAAGCAGCTCTTTGTCCATCAGAGTCCACCATCCATGGCCTTTTTGGTTCATTCTCGACATTGTCCACACGCACACAAGGAGACGGACATGCCGAGTCCCGCAAATAGTTATCGCTAAAGATGCTTAACGACAATGCATGAAAACCTACTCTTCTCCATCGTTCTTTCCTCTACAGATCTCCTTCATAAAAACCTTTGGGCTAAATTCCTAAAAGCCCCCCAATTGATGGCATTTTCCCAATTTTTTATCCGTTTGACGGCTCTTTGACTACGCCACGCTGTGCCACACGACGGACTTGCGTCGCTTTTGGGACGCTTGCGAGTTTCTTCTTTTGTCCTTGTCGAGATCCTCTTGCCAACGCACATTTACTCAGTCCAATATGCTCACCCCTATACCAAATGTGACCGCCAACGGCACCAAGAAAGAGGTTACGAACGGTACCTCTACAAAGACTCTGTGGGACACGAAAACTCAACAATACCACGGCGGTCAAGAGTGGCAGTTTTTAGACAACTTTATCGAAGATTTCAGTGTTACGACCAATGGTCTAGGAACTCCAAGAAAGGCCCTGCAGGCTGCTAGAGATGCGGTATGTCTTTCAGGGTGCCAAGAAAGAGCATCCACAGTTTGTTGACTCTTTCATTTTTGCATTTAGCTTGAAGTGTGCCACCACTACCCGCCAGCGGACCAAGAGCCTGCAAAGACATACTTGGCAAACTTTTTGTGGCCGGAAGACTATCAAGATGTGCACTCTCGATTGCTACTTGGAAACGGAGCGTCGGAACTTATAGATCTTGTCACCCGAGCGGCGCCTGAGGGACCGTGGAAGCCAGGACCGTGGAAGATTCAGGTGTGTTCACAAGAGTGCCTACTACTACATATGCGAGAAGAGGGTCTACCCTTTCCCTCTTATATGCACTCTTCACTCTGACGAGCTCACTCATTGAACTTTTCTCCTAGTACAAAGAATATGAACGCTCGGCAATCGCTCTCGGTCGGACGGTTCTTAGACCTGACCATCCAACATCGGCAGCACTTACCTGCATCGTTAACCCCAACAATCCTACTGGAGATTACATGCCCATTGAAGAGCTTAAATCCTACATTGAAACAACCGTCGCAGACAACACTGTGGTGATGGTTGGTGAGTACACCTACTTCACGAGCGCGGGCCCTGTGTGACTATATGCTCAAAGTACTTTTGTAGATGAATCCATGCAGCCTTGGCACTCACCTGAATTCCGCCATGATTCCCTTATTTCACAATCTGAATGGCTGAAAAATATGTTCAACACTCGTGGAATTGCAGTCTTTATCATGCACTCATGGACAAAGCTGTGGTCTTGCACCGGTCTTCGGCTAGGATCAGTTGTATGTCCTACTGTTGATCACTGTATCAAGCTTAAAAAAGTCCAAGTTCCTTGGTCTGTAAATCTTCCTGCATTGAAGTTCTTGGAAGTTGTCACGTCGGATGAAGAGAAGGATTATCTGGATGAGACTTGGGCTGTGACAAGCGAATGGCGCGCAAGTTTGGTGGAGCGTCTGGAAGAGCTTTGCAATGGACAGTGGGAAATCCATGGCAAACCTTTCCTCTCGTGGGTGTGGATTGACATGAAAGACGCGCGGGTAGCAGCCGATGCCGTTACCCTTGCCAAGCGGGCAGGCGTCCCCGTACGTGCTGGTGTGCATGGGTACGCGTGTGACACTTGTGTGAGGGCCGCTGTGAGGAAACCTGAGCAAGTGGATGTGTTGGTTCAAGCTTGGAAAGGATTAGTAGATGTCTAAACGGACTGGGTCTGCAGCGACGTGCAGCGACGCATGGGATACTGGTAACTGGCGATCCACCCGATCGCGATATTATGGGAGAGAGCGGGAGTATTTATATTTCATAGACTACACATTGGTTAAATATTTCATTTTTCGAACCGTTCATTGTTCCGCGTGATTGTCACGCTTGCTCTGGTGTGCTAAATTTGGATCTTGACCGTACGGAGTGATCAACCTTACAGGCTGGAACTTGCCTTTTGGCAAAGAAAAAGCATATCTCAGCACCAAGTGCACTGGGCACACACTTTGCTTTTTTACTAGGAAAAAAAAAGGTCCTCCAATACAGCTATATAAGAATGGCAAAGGGAAGACAGGACGTCATTTGATCTAGCTGCCCTTTTTAGATACATTGCGAACAAAATGAGCTGGTATTCTGTCAGCATTACAAACATTCCCCAACCTTCCGCCATCCAGGGTCTTCAAACAACAACCTCGTTCCCAGCGCTTACTTTCCGTTCATCACCAATCTTGCCAAACACCGACTATGTTTTCGGCCATAAAGACTTTAGCGAGCTCCGTGCACAGATATATATCTGGCTGGAACAACTTGCAGCTCGTAAAGAGGCAGGAAAAAAGCTCCGCATTGGCATAACGAACGATTACAAGAAAATTGCCAAACGTGATGGCGAAACCACCGTCGTCGTGATTGGTAAAGTCAAGGTTTCTGGGTCCTGGCTTAAGGGAGGCAAGCAGGCTGAATACATTGCAAGGGCCATTAAGACGTGCTTGGTTGATGCGGCGTGGAAGATATTGCCCGAGGAAGGGATTGTTTTAGGGGACGATGATGCTAATCGGAAGGCGGGCTTGAAGAAGGCGATGTACATATATGCTATTTGGTAGTCGGACTTGAACTGTATATACTTTTACTATTTAATCTCAATTTATATATTCGCGGGAATTGTCGATAGTTTTGTGTTTTTTGACTGGAGAGCTGTCAAGTTCTCAAGGATAATCATAGTCAAAGCACATCCCCATTTCACCTGTCCAGCAAACCTCCATCCAGATCCTTTCGGCAGACCAGTCCATATATTTGAATATAAGCTGGAGAATATCTGCTAAGAAAGGTATCTGTTATCATGAGAATCACATGGAAATGCTCGGAGTTTTTTGGCATGCTGCTAAATATACCTTGGTGGTTCGGGACCTTTCAAAGTGGAGCCGCTACCACGGCATTATAGATATGGGTTATTTTTTCGTCAGTGAATATTCATACCGTACGCCTTTGTGTCAGACGCAATTGTTCTGCCAGCGCAAAACCTCATGTCTGTTGCAACGATCGGAATGAAGGCAATTCCTCGCAGATCATCATCCGACAATGCCAAGCAACCGCGAAACACCGATGATAAACTCATTTATTGCCCAATACCTGTACGACCAAGGGCAGTCATTGCCTCCTTTCTGGCGGGGATCGAGCAGACGTTACAGGGAGATGACCGTGACGGTGTCAAGTCCAAACATGACCAAGTCATCGGGAATTTTAATGGCTTAAATGCCCTTGTCGGAGGACCGGCACATGATGACATGCACACTATACCAATGGACCTATGTCGAGTGTCAGTCAATGTAACCAAGATGGTCGATATCAAGGCCCGGTGATGGGGTAGTGCGAGGTATGCGAGAGGCATCCGTTCTAGGGCTATCAACTCTCGCCTAATAGACTTGATAGCAGGTCATGGAAAGTGGACGACAGTGCCCTGGTCCAGTGTACATAGTGTGTATCGGTAAACTACGTACAAATTGTAGTTCGACATTATATGGAGCAGGCTCGTGTTCGCTCGTGAGGCTTGCTGAAAAGGAAAGGATATCCATACTGTAATAAAACTATCCACCTCCGAATGTTCATTGTATAAGCCCATTGCAGATTGTTGCTCCTTTTTTATTATGCAGAGATCATTCTATTCGCTCAATGCAATAAACGCCTACCTACACCAGCAAACAATTTCTAACTCCTAATTTCTAAAGCTAGGCAACCGCAGTATCCCTTCAAGGATTTCCTCTGTTTCCAGACCACTCGCACTTGGCAAGACAATAACGCCATGTCCGCCCGAGCCTCGTCTCACAACCACATCATTAACAACCTGCATGCGGGGTACAAAGTCTTTTAGGCCGTTGGCAAGGTCGCATCCTGATGTTAGTGTATGCAGGATAACGGATGCCCGTGACAGACGTCGAGACAATGGTGGCTGGACCACCGCGGCCCTCAAGGCGTCGGACGTGCTAGACCCTCCGGTGTAGACGGTCGCAACGGAGGACCAGGAGCCTTCGGATGTGTACGGTACGTCTGTCGGTGCAGCTATGATTAGGTAGTCGTACAGATCTCGAGTTTACCGTTCGTTGCCTTACCAGGGTTCCAAAATCCCAGCTGGTGCATAAGCACCTTTTCCGCCTCGCATTGCTCACATGGCACCACTGGAACAGGTACTAGTCTTCTAACAGGCAATAGCCCATCAGGTATCCCTCTTGGTGATGTGACCGCTCCCAACATTTGCTGAAGTGCCAAGCATTCATGTCCTGCCCAGAATCTGCGCGATCGTTCCTTTTCGCGACGATAGTGAGCGATGAAAGTACTCTTCCAGTCAATCTGGTCGTCATCTCTTCTAGTCAATTAAATAACCAACCCAATTTAGATGCAACATTGGTGTTATATTTTGCAGCAGTATACCTTTCGACCGAATCTCTTTCAGTACGCGATCCATCACACTCTTCTTTGTCTTTGCGATGATATCGGATAAGCTTATCGGGTTCTACATCTTGAGCAAGACAGAGTGCACGCCAAAGGGACGCATCATCGGCTCGCTTTCGCCACCCTCTGTCTGCACTGCGAAGTTTTGTGAGAGCGCCTGGACCGAGAAACGCTAGTATTTGGAGCCAGATTTCGTGAGGAAGTTTAGGCAGAGGGTGGATATCAGATATCAACGCATCAACATTATTTGCTGAACGGCTGCCAGGTTCCTTTGGCTTCGTGGAACGTGGACGGAGGGAGGATGGGTCGGGGTTCGAAAGAATAGGAAGCATCGCTCTCCACTTGTTATAAAGAATTTCCTTTGTCGGTTATCTTCTTTCTTTATTTCCATTCACACCTTCCAGAGAGAGATCGGTTAGAAAAAGATGTTTTACCAAGTCCGAATCGAAGCAAATCGACCATCTCGTCATGCCCTGACCCAATGGCAACCGTTAAGGAATCGGAGATTTTAAGATGTGACCCTGTATTATTATGATTCAGAAGTTACTTTGAAATTGGCTATATTTTTAGTTGCTGCCCTTGTAAGTAGTCATGGCCACGCTTCGTTAATTGTTTTGATGTAAAGTGATGAATGAATAACTGGTTGTTTTAACAAAAGGATCTTAAATACCACAGGCTATCTTTCCACTTGTGCCAGACATGGACGACGAGGCAACCCCTAAACGGGATAGTGCCGTTGACATATCATATCCAGTCTCCAGTAACTCTGACGGAGAGTCAAAACCATCAGAATCAAGCCAGGCTTCCACACAGTTTCTACAACCTTTGGTAACTGGGGAAACACCATGGAATAACGACAAGCAACGACTTCGACCTCGTACTTCCCCCATCCCGTTTCATCCACTCCCACCCGGTGGTCGCCCACTCACTACTCTTCATTTGACAGCCCAACTTTCGACCATCCTTCTTCCGCCAAAAGTTCCTCCATGTCAAACAATTTTATCGCCACCACAGACTCCAGTTACACTATCAACCCGAAAGAAGGAAAATAGACCTAGCTGGGACGACAACTTTGTTTCCGTTGAAGGAATGAAAGTAGGATCCCGAGGAATACCGACAAAGGTCGTCGACCGGAGCTATGAAGAAATTCTACAACGTCGAACACCTCGAGAGGATGACACTCCAAAAGTATCCAAGAAGCAAGATAACAATGCACATGAACAGCATAGTTGTGGCCGCATACAGAGTGATCCGACTCCTTATGCTCGCTCCTGTACTTCCCGTGTTCTCTCTGGAACGTTTTCGAGAGATGGGATTCGATTAGTAGAGATTCCAGCATCCACCACGAGGAAGTTGTCATTCAACACCGTGAATGAGGATGGATTTTCTGAGACATCTGAGGAAGAGGACGGGGCAGTTGCAGAGTTTGGACTGTACGCGACGGCACATTCCGATAATTTCAAAGATAGTACTGAGAGTAAATCGGAGAAAATATCAACTGGAGGGCATCCTTTTACGAAATGCTCAAAGCCTAAAGATGACATGCAAAGGAGACGAGAACAGGCGTTTGGTTTGGTCATTAATGGGTGTAATGTTAAAGATGAAGATTCGCCGCTGTCCGCCCAAGAGGCGTTGCAGGAACCAATATCAGTCGCTAATACCCTCGAGCCGCACGTTACAGAGCAAACTCCTTCAAACAACGATCAAGACCAGCAGCCACAAACAATAGATACTCCCGGGGAGCACCTTGTTGAGGACCTGCCGTCTGCCGAGGAAAGTACCACCTCGGACTCCCAGCAATTCCAGTCCACCATGCCAATTACACAGTCAGGCGTCCTCGACTCCATCATCGACAATGACTTGATACAAGGGGATTTAGTGGGATGGACAGAAGTAGGCCAGGACGTTTTTTCCGCCTTCCATCAAGCCCAGGCTCGTCGTTTAGGTCGCGCACGTCGTGATGATGCATATCGCCAGCAGCTGCACACTCCTGCCAAGGCCAATGTCGCATTCGACCAACCTGGCGAAGTACATTCAAAAGCTCTCCCAGTTGTTCAAAGCAATTCTATTTCACATTCAACGTCCGTAGTAACAGAGGAGCCACTCCACCCTCTCGCGCGACACGGGTATACTACCACATCCACTTGGAAAGTTAAGAAAGACAAACGAATGCATCTACGTCCTGAGGTTGACGAGCGAGGCAAGATTACACGGAAATCTCGAACTCGCCCGGCCGAACCTACCTATAAAGATGGCTACCTGTTTGACACAAACTTGCCTCTCCGTCTCAATTTTGTCCATCCAATCCTTCTCCCCGATGGGACGGAAAAAGAAGATGATGGCATACCATCCGACAGTGACGATAACGTATCATCCACGGGTGAACCTTGTCGACCAGTTCTACCTGATCCATATGCCGAACCACTCAACCAAACAATGCTCGATCTACCGGAAGAACGGGCAACGGAAAGTCCCTGCCCTGAGCCTCCACAGCAAACGGAACCTGTCGAAGAGGTTCGTCCCCCAAGTGCAGAAGCAGGTGCACTTGCCCCCGCCGTCGAATCTCCCGAAATATTGACAGACCCCGCCACAGCCCAATGGCGACACCAAAGAAACGTGGCCGCCCTTACCATGAAGGAGTTGAAAAAGATTTTTCCCCCTTTGATGAAGCAATACCTGGGACGACGACGGTCGGATACAAAAGGAAGGGCGCGACATGCTTCCAAAGAACTCTATGAACCTCAACCCCATAACAAGAGAATGATACCGCCAAAACCTCGCCATCGTCATTCCCTGCTGGCAGGGAATGGCAACATTGGCTTACAGGTAAGGAAGACTCAACTTGACAATCCACGCTTGACGATTTCTCCTAATCTCGTTATAACATAAAGCAAACAATGTGGAAAACTATGGATGCGGAATTTCAGGCACAGGGAAAGCATGTGCATTGCGACTTTGGTTCAACGCGGTTGCCAGGCCTCGCCTTATCCAACCCTTCATTGTCCGACTACAGCTCAAGCCCGCTGATCGTACCCTTTGGTCAATCGCACAGCAAGCAACTGACAAAAGGAAGCAGCGAGCCTCATTTGTCATTGCCCTTTAGCATTTCCTTGCCAACGCTAGTGCACCCGTCGGAAAAGTATAGGTTCAGAGTAAAACAGGCCTTACCGCACCATCCTGCGAGGAAGAAATGTCTTGACCTTCAGACCCGTACCTTGTCAGATCCTAGTATTTCATTATCGCTCTCGTCATCATTAGCATTGATGCGGTCGAAGCAGGCTAGTAACATTGAAGGGGCCAATCGTCCACTCATGTTTCCAGCAATTGTGAGCGGTGAATTAGGCTAGAAACTGCGCTAAGTTGGAAAGGCATATGTAGTGTATTAGATAGGATTACTCAAATAGCCATCATGCAGAGACCATCTACTATCTAACGAATACATACAGCTAACAGTATCAGAATAGCCCAGTTTATAGGAACAATTAATAGGTAGAAGATTCACTAAATCCTGTCGTCAGCGAGCAAACGCCTTGTGTTTACCTTTCGGTCGCCGGACCTTCACAAATATGATAAGAATACATGTGGAATCGGATGGATCATGGTACCTCACCTGCGCGTCTGATGTACGTTTCCTCTTCGATCTTGATACTGGTTGGGTGGGTTTGGTCACTTCCTCCACCTCACCATTTCCCTGACCTGAGTCGGCTGCCTGTGCATCCACCAAAGCTAGAAGGGAACGTTTTGGTAAGGTTCGCTTTGGAGGTCCATGCAGGACTCACGTTTTGACATCCTGGAGACATCATCGATCAGCTGCTGGTCAGCCTCGCGCTGGATTCGAGCAGCAGACAAGTACTCTTGCAAAAAGATCTCCCGCATTTGCTGCACAAAGTCTGTTTTGAGCATGTCCCAGTACTGAGGGCGAGCGGGTACGTTTACTACCTTGAACTTCTCGGTTTCATTCTTCAACTTTTGAATAATGTTTACTCTCTCTTCCATTAAATCCTCCATGTGTTGTTCATGTTCCGTCATTAGAGCCTCGCTGCACATAGAACTGTTATAACTCTCATCAACACGATGAACATGATCGACTGCTTTACATAGCCTGCTCCTGTTTGGATACATGCTCGTGAGTTGAATCCCGGATCTTTTGACAGAGTCGATCGCATTCGGAGTGCAGTTTCTTTTCGCGGTCCGCAGCCTTTTTTCTCATTCGATCTTCAAGCTTGAACATCAGTATTTTTGGCCTTTATCACGACATTCTTTCCTACCCACTCTTGATGGCCGCCAAAATATTCGCCATATCCTCACTTTTCAACCGATAAGTACGCTGGAATGGGCAGTCAAAAATAATCGCTTACTCTGGGCTATCTCGCGCCAGCTCTCCACTGTTTTCTTGTAAGGACCCAGAGCTGGACTGCTGGCTCGACGGTTGAGGGAAGAGAAGTCGAGGCTTTGGGCCAACTTTTGCTTTCTTTGGGGGCATGTCCTGCAATTCAGAATGCGTATAACATTGGCCAAACTTTATTCCCACGTCCGGATGGTGTCCGAGACTGCTTAGTCAGCAGCACTCCGCCGTTGCAATCTACAATGCAATCTACTTGTCATCTACTGTCCTCCACCCATCGCCAAGAGAGTTTCGTTTGTTTGTCCATTATATGAAATTTATTGCCAGCGCTTCAACCAAAGTTTAAACTCGTATTCCAATAACCACTCTCACCGTAATTGCCGCCTCACAACTAGTTTGAAGTCAATTCACTGCGGGTACTTTTGACTTTCGGGCTACATGCCCGCAAACCTTCACCACAATGGAATCCCAATAATATTGAGCAGGACATTTTTCTGATCTTCGGAGGGAACATTCTCGTGCCTTATCGCTGAGGTGACGCACTATGAAAGTGAAATTCGCAAGACTTGGGAATATATCCCTTACCAATGGCCATTGACCACCAACAACATGTCTTGATGACAGAGCACACGCCCTTGTTCACAAATCAGATATGTACTTGAGAGGGATGTCCCTCAAAAGTGTGTAGGCTAGGCTCCTGTCTGCCTTGACAGCAAAGACCTCGCTCTTGGTAACCACACGAATCCCATCCTGATATGATCATTCATTTTGATCGAAACAACGGAGGACTTCAGCCAATCATGCACTGAGATCAAGCAAATGAACTCGCGTTGCTTACCGTTCACATATAAGGCAAACAGACTTGGCTAGCAAACCTGGTGCAAGGCCTTGTCTAATGATTGAGATTTCTGATACTAGCAGGGTGTTCTGGTAGTATTTCTTTTTTCATGTATATTGAACATGTAGCATACATGATAATAAAAAAGAAGTGAATGGATGGTTTTACCATATTTACAGGTGAAAAAAAGAGATTTGGTCAAGTTCCGCATTTACAGGCTAAAATGCTAGACGAACTTTTGTCCCGACCTACTGGTGGTATTCCAGTTGCAATCCGAGGTTCTCTCTGCTCAGCTGGTAAAAGTGAGGCAAGAAAGCCTCCTTTTGAAGCATGGTTTTCTTCCAGCTATGTTCAATAGATTACAGCCATCGGACCGTCAAGGGACGGTCTTTATTCCCTGACTTTCTCCTCATGTCCTCCAGAATCCTTCTTCTCGCCTTGGCAATTGCTACTCTAGTGGTTCCCCTGGAAGGTACAACGTAGTCTTGGAGGTTTCTTGGGCCCCATGTGAAGCTAATTTTATTTTCTTGCTCACAAAGCTCAAACGGATGTGCTTGTATATCCTAATGCGTCCTATGCAGGCAGTGCATTGACCCTCCCATCGTTCCAGTACTACTCCCCGCCCAACACCCAGGACTACACTCTTGGATCTGTTCGTGTGCCAAACAGTATTGCAGCGCTTTTCTACCAAAACCAAGATTGGGGGGTAGCTGCTGCTTTTTACGAAGATGTTGCAAGTGTCAATATATCCACTGCGAATTTGACAAGTATCACCGATTGGAATGCTTTGGTAGTCAGCTGTAAGTTTGTTATCATACACTTGTTCAAATTATCAATGTTATAATCAATGTTGGCATTTGTAGTGAATTGCAACCCGACCTGCTCTGCAAAAGGCATCTGTACTTCCAGTGGCACCTGCTCGTGTCCATCCAATTTTCGAGGAAGTGCTTGTGAAGAATGTAGTCCAGGTTACTACGGTCCAACTTGCCAGCCATGTCCGTCTTGTGGAAACGGATTCTGCAATGACGGTATCCACGGGAATGGTACATGCACTTGTAATGAGGGCTGGCAAAATGGCGGTGGTACTTGCGATACGTGCGCTACCGGGTATTATTCAAATTCGACCGCCTGTTTAGGTATGTTTTTAGGAAGCTGGCTATGATCTTCTTGTCATCTCACTCTTACCTGCGGCAATCATTACAGCGTGTATCGGTTGTGGTGGCAGAGGAGAATGCACAACGACCGGAAGCTCCGCTGGAACTTGTACTTGCCAATGGGGATACAAAACAGGCAGCGATGGGATTACCTGCGGATCATGCGCCGATAGTTTTTACAAGGACAGCAATGGGCAATGCGTTGGTAAGGGTTACATCCCGCATTCTCCTTTAGTAGTTAGATCCACACGATCAAATAATGTATTTAACGCTGGACTTTCTTCCTGTAAGCATGCTTTCAGGGTTGCAAGCAATGCCGAAATGGGGACGGTTATTGTGAGGTATGCTGGCCAGGTAATACTCGCAATGCTTCCTATCCGCAAGTGTGCGATCAAGATCAAAGCTGTCCAATGGCGGCTTCGAATATGGGCCAATATTGGGATGGAACTACCTGCAACCGTAAGTCCCTTCCTTTTAATCAATCCTTCCTTCCGCTAAAATTCCTGTGCATCCCGTTACAGAGTGTGTTTTGGGCTGTGTAAAATGTCGTCAACCAGATAAATGCGAAGACTGTGAAGGTACCACCGTGTCAGCTGGCTTGTCTGGTGCATGCACTACTATTCAGAACACCAAAGGGTGCAGAAATGCACCTACTGCACCAGTACCTGGGCCTACGAGAGGAGACGGCCAGGCTTTTTACTCTGTCTGGATTGCCGACAAAAAGTATTGTGACGGTTGGTATCCCTTCCTTGCCGTGTAGCTCCATGTGTTAAGCCTAAGTATGCCCCTTATTACAATACATAGCATGTCCTCTAGGATGTCTTGGGTGCGGAAATCCAGCGAGCATAGTTATAAACCCGTCAGCTACAACCCGGGATGCCAACTGGAATAATCAGACGCAGAGAAATAACTTGGTTTGCACCGCTTGCGTTCCTGGATATAGCCTTGTAAGCGGCCACTGCGTAACGAGTTGTAGCGCCGGCCAATACAATGAAGGCACTTCTACATGTCGAGGTGGGTCGTAAAAAAGCATAAGAATGTTGCCAGTTTTTGTTGCTCATTTCATTTTTCCAGCATGCCATTCATCATGCGCAACGTGTTCCGGCCCTGGTCCTGGACGATGCACAAGCTGTCCTAATGGTATTACACTGTCAAATGGTACCTGTACACCTACCCTGTCATGTCCGGCGAACCAATTTGTGGTGAATCAACAGTGCTTTGGTAAGTCGTCATGGCTTTAGCAAGAACCTCCATAAGATGTCTAATGTTTTCGTCTCAAAGGATGTCATCCTGACTGCCTTGAATGCACTGGACCTGCTTATACACAGTGCACCAGGTGTGCAAGCCCTCTTGTACTCGTGGGGAATCAATGTGCATTGGCATGTCCAGCAGGACAGTATATGACTTCGTCAACGGACAGGACCTGTACAGGTAAGCTCCTGTCGACCGAAACAGCATGGTTTCAATGCTGTGGTAGACTAATGTCAGGTTTTCCCATGAAGCTTGTCAAAATGGGTGCTCCACCTGCAACGGTATTGACAAATGCTTTACCTGCAGCAACGGATACCAACTTTACCGGGGACAGTGTATTTCGTGTTCATCTCCCCAAGTATTGGATGAATTAGGCAATTGTATTAACCCACCAACAAGTATGTCGTTTTGTCTTCTTTGCAACGGTTTTGAGCGGGGGCTGATTCTGTACATACTTAGCTTCGTCATCGACGGATGCATCGTCCAGTGAGAGTTTTTCATCGACAGCTTCCTCAACAGCTTCTGATGTATCATCCAGTGAGAGTCTATCAGCAACAGAATCGTCAAGTTATGACATATCAACTCCGGCGCCATCCACCACTGCCTTCTCATCAACAGAAGGAGAATCCTCCAGTTCAGAGGAACCAACTTCTTCTCCATCGGCTACTTCCTCGTCATCAACCCTGTTTTCCAGCTCAGTGGAGCCAACCACTTCATCATCGGCAACGGAGACGGAATCATCGTCTAGTATGACTGAAACCACAACCTCGATGCCCACTTCGTCCAATGACAACCCGTCGTCAACGGAATCTAGCTCAACACCGTCGTCTTCCATCACAGACTCCTCATCATCAGAAGCCTTGTCCAGCTCAACTTCCGATACGTTGTCAACCACTGGGTCGAGCTCGCAAGAACCGAGCCCCTCACCAAGTGAGACGGTATCATCTGAACCAAGCCCTTCACCAAGTGAAACCGAGTCCTCAGCTCTATTGCCGACTTCAAGTGAATCAAGCACCTTTTCAAGCGCATACTGGACATCAACAGATTTATGGAGTTCATCACTGTCAAGCGAGGAGCCGACATTTACACATCCCCCGAGCTCAAGTTCGTTTTCGTCATCCACAGAGTCTTCTTTCTCAGAAGAGTCTTCCAGCTCGTGGACGTCTTCGTCTTCCTATGAAATCACAAGCTTCTCTTCAAGCTCTTCGGAACCAACCTTTTCACCTACAGTGACATTAACAAGTTCGGAGGACCAAAGTTCCTCGTCTTCTACGCTGAATACATCGTCATCGTACGCGTCCTCGACATCGGAGGAACCAACGAGTTCAGCATCTTCTGAATCGCCTTCACCGAGTGAGACATTGTCATCTAGCGAGTCATCAAGTTCAGCAGAACAAACTTTATCTTCCTCCGAATCGCCTTCACCGAGTGAGCCCGTGTCATCTAGCGCGTCATCAAGTTCAGTAGAACCAACTTTATCTTCCTCCGAATCGCCTTCACCGAGTGAGACCGTGTCATCTAGCGAGTCAAGCTCAGCAGCGTCAACTTCGTTCTCGTCTGCTACCACCACGTCGTCATATTATGCGTCCTCTACCTCGATGGTAGAAACAAGTTCGTCGACCTCTGAATCTCCATCGCCAAATGTGACAATCTCATCGACATTGTTATCTAGCGAATCAAGCTCAGCAGAGTCAACTCCGTTCTCGTATGCTACCACCACATCGTCATCTTATGCGTCCTCTACGTCGATGGTAGAAACAAGTTTGTCGACCTCTGAATCTCCATCGCCAAATGTGACAATCTCATCGACACTGTCATCTAGCGAATCATCCACTTCACAAGAGACGTCGCTTTCGTCTAATAGTTCATCGTCGTCGTACGCGTCGAGTACACCCATGCCGGAAACGACTCTGGCACCAAGTGGG